>NW_028283319.1:0-22256 GCF_059441175.1 Urocampus carinirostris
AAGCAAGATTTATGATTCTAGCATGCATGGTTCAAAAGTTATTGTCATTATTAAATGATTGCTTTTTCGGACGTTTCAGGCGCAGATAAGCTTAAAAATGGGCTTTCCAGCCTGCAAGTCACACTTTTATGAAAACTTGCATAACTCAAAAAGTTGAGCTTTTTTCACCAAATCTGCACTAAATATAGAAAATTCAGAAGATTTCCAACCCAGGAAAGCAAGATTTATGATTCTAGCATGCATGGTTCAAAAGTTATTGTCATTATTAAATGATTGCTTTTTCGGACGTTTTAGGCTCAGAGAAGTGCAAAAATGGGCTTTCCAGCCTGCAAGTCACACTTTTATGAAAACTTGCATAACTCAAAAACTTGAGCTTTTTTCACCAAATCTGCACTAAATATAGAAAATTCAGAAGATTTCCAACCTAGAAAAGCAAGAATTATGATTCTAGCATGCATGGTTCCAAAGTTATTGTCATTATTAAATGATTGCTTTTTCGGACGTTTCAGGCGCAGATAAGCTTAAAAATGGGCTTTCCAGCCTGCAAGTCACACTTTTATGAAAACTTGCATAACTCAAAAAGTTGAGCTTTTTTCACCAAATCTGCACTAAATATAGAAAATTCAGAGGATTTCCAACCCAGGAAAGCAAGAATTATGATTCTAGCATGCATGGTTCAAAAGTTATTGTCATTATTAAATGATTGCTTTTTCGGACGTTTCAGGCGCAGATAAGCTTAAAAATGGGCTTTCCAGCCTGCAAGTCACACTTTTATGAAAACTTGCATAACTCAAAAAGTTGAGCTTTTTTCACCAAATCTGCACTAAATATAGAAAATTCAGAAGATTTCCAACCCAGGAAAGCAAGATTTATGATTCTAGCATGCATGGTTCAAAAGTTATTGTCATTATTAAATGATTGCTTTTTCGGACGTTTTAGGCTCAGAGAAGTGCAAAAATGGGCTTTCCAGCCTGCAAGTCACACTTTTATGAAAACTTGCATAACTCAAAAACTTGAGCTTTTTTCACCAAATCTGCACTAAATATAGAAAATTCAGAAGATTTCCAACCTAGAAAAGCAAGAATTATGATTCTAGCATGCATGGTTCCAAAGTTATTGTCATTATTAAATGATTGCTTTTTCGGACGTTTCAGGCGCAGATAAGCTTAAAAATGGGCTTTCCAGCCTGCAAGTCACACTTTTATGAAAACTTGCATAACTCAAAAAGTTGAGCTTTTTTCACCAAATCTGCACTAAATATAGAAAATTCAGAAGATTTCCAACCCAGGAAAGCAATAATTATGATTCTAGCATGCATGGTTCAAAAGTTATTGTCATTATTAAATGATTGCTTTTTCGGACGTTTCAGGCGCAGATAAGCTTAAAAATGGGCTTTCCAGCCTGCAAGTCACACTTTTATGAAAACTTGCATAACTCAAAAAGTTGAGCTTTTTTCACCAAATCTGCACTAAATATAGAAAATTCAGAAGATTTCCAACCCAGGAAAGCAAGATTTATGATTCTAGCATGCATGGTTCAAAAGTTATTGTCATTATTAAATGATTGCTTTTTCGGACGTTTTAGGCTCAGAGAAGTGCAAAAATGGGCTTTCCAGCCTGCAAGTCACACTTTTATGAAAACTTGCATAACTCAAAAACTTGAGCTTTTTTCACCAAATCTGCACTAAATATAGAAAATTCAGAAGATTTCCAACCTAGAAAAGCAAGAATTATGATTCTAGCATGCATGGTTCCAAAGTTATTGTCATTATTAAATGATTGCTTTTTCGGACGTTTCAGGCGCACATAAGCTTAAAAATGGGCTTTCCAGCCTGCAAGTCACACTTTTATGAAAACTTGCATAACTCAAAAAGTTGAGCTTTTTTCACCAAATCTGCACTAAATATAGAAAATTCAGAAGATTTCCAACCCAGGAAAGCAAGAATTATGATTCTAGCATGCATGGTTCAAAAGTTATTGTCATTATTAAATGATTGCTTTTTCGGACGTTTCAGGCGCAGATAAGCTTAAAAATGGGCTTTCCAGCCTGCAAGTCACACTTTTATGAAAACTTGCATAACTCAAAAAGTTGAGCTTTTTTCACCAAATCTGCACTAAATATAGAAAATTCAGAAGATTTCCAACCCAGGAAAGCAAGAATTATGATTCCAGCATGCATGGTTCCAAAGTTATTGTCATTATTAAATGATTGCTTTTTCGGACGTTTCAGGCGCAGATAAGCTTAAAAATGGGCTTTCCAGCCTGCAAGTCACACTTTTATGAAAACTTGCATAACTCAAAAAGTTGAGCTTTTTTCACCAAATCTGCACTAAATATAGAAAATTCAGAAGATTTCCAACCCAGGAAAGCAAGAATTATGATTCTAGCATGCATGGTTCAAAAGTTATTGTCATTATTAAATGATTGCTTTTTCGGACGTTTCAGGCGCAGATAAGCTTAAAAATGGGCTTTCCAGCCTGCAAGTCACACTTTTATGAAAACTTGCATAACTCAAAAAGTTGAGCTTTTTTCACCAAATCTGCACTAAATATAGAAAATTCAGAAGATTTCCAACCCAGGAAAGCAAGATTTATGATTCTAGCATGCATGGTTCAAAAGTTATTGTCATTATTAAATGATTGCTTTTTCGGACGTTTTAGGCTCAGAGAAGTGCAAAAATGGGCTTTCCAGCCTGCAAGTCACACTTTTATGAAAACTTGCATAACTCAAAAACTTGAGCTTTTTTCACCAAATCTGCACTAAATATAGAAAATTCAGAAGATTTCCAACCTAGAAAAGCAAGAATTATGATTCTAGCATGCATGGTTCCAAAGTTATTGTCATTATTAAATGATTGCTTTTTCGGACGTTTCAGGCGCAGATAAGCTTAAAAATGGGCTTTCCAGCCTGCAAGTCACACTTTTATGAAAACTTGCATAACTCAAAAAGTTGAGCTTTTTTCACCAAATCTGCACTAAATATAGAAAATTCAGAAGATTTCCATCCCAGGAAAGCAAGAATTATGATTCTAGCATGCATGGTTCAAAAGTTATTGTCATTATTAAATGATTGCTTTTTCGGACGTTTCAGGCGCAGATAAGCTTAAAAATGGGCTTTCCAGCCTGCAAGTCACACTTTTATGAAAACTTGCATAACTCAAAAAGTTGAGCTTTTTTCACCAAATCTGCACTAAATATAGAAAATTCAGAAGATTTCCAACCCAGGAAAGCAAGATTTATGATTCTAGCATGCATGGTTCAAAAGTTATTGTCATTATTAAATGATTGCTTTTTCGGACGTTTTAGGCTCAGAGAAGTGCAAAAATGGGCTTTCCAGCCTGCAAGTCACACTTTTATGAAAACTTGCATAACTCAAAAACTTGAGCTTTTTTCACCAAATCTGCACTAAATATAGAAAATTCAGAAGATTTCCAACCTAGAAAAGCAAGAATTATGATTCTAGCATGCATGGTTCCAAAGTTATTGTCATTATTAAATGATTGCTTTTTCGGACGTTTCAGGCGCAGATAAGCTTAAAAATGGGCTTTCCAGCCTGCAAGTCACACTTTTATGAAAACTTGCATAACTCAAAAAGTTGAGCTTTTTTCACCAAATCTGCACTAAATATGGAAAATTCAGAAGATTTCCAACCCAGGAAAGCAAGAATTATGATTCTAGCATGCATGGTTCAAAAGTTATTGTCATTATTAAATGATTGCTTTTTCGGACGTTTCAGGCGCAGATAAGCTTAAAAATGGGCTTTCCAGCCTGCAAGTCACACTTTTATGAAAACTTGCATAACTCAAAAAGTTGAGCTTTTTTCACCAAATCTGCACTAAATATAGAAAATTCAGAAGATTTCCAACCCAGGAAAGCAAGAATTATGATTCTAGCATGCATGGTTCAAAAGTTATTGTCATTATTAAATGATTGCTTTTTCGGACGTTTCAGGCGCAGATAAGCTTAAAAATGGGCTTTCCAGCCTGCAAGTCACACTTTTATGAAAACTTGCATAACTCAAAAAGTTGAGCTTTTTCACCAAATCTGCACTAAATATAGAAAATTCAGAAGATTTCCAACCCAGGAAAGCAAGATTTATGATTCTAGCATGCATGGTTCAAAAGTTATTGTCATTATTAAATGATTGCTTTTTCGGACGTTTTAGGCTCAGAGAAGTGCAAAAATGGGCTTTCCAGCCTGCAAGTCACACTTTTATGAAAACTTGCATAACTCAAAAACTTGAGCTTTTTTCACCAAATCTGCACTAAATATAGAAAATTCAGAAGATTTCCAACCTAGAAAAGCAAGAATTATGATTCTAGCATGCATGGTTCCAAAATTATTGTCATTATTAAATGATTGCTTTTTCGGACGTTTCAGGCGCAGATAAGCTTAAAAATGGGCTTTCCAGCCTGCAAGTCACACTTTTATGAAAACTTGCATAACTCAAAAAGTTGAGCTTTTTTCACCAAATCTGCACTAAATATAGAAAATTCAGAAGATTTCCAACCCAGGAAAGCAAGATTTATGATTCTAGCATGCATGGTTCAAAAGTTATTGTCATTATTAAATGATTGCTTTTTCGGACGTTTTAGGCTCAGAGAAGTGCAAAAATGGGCTTTCCAGCCTGCAAGTCACACTTTTATGAAAACTTGCATAACTCAAAAACTTGAGCTTTTTTCACCAAATCTGCACTAAATATAGAAAATTCAGAAGATTTCCAACCTAGAAAAGCAAGAATTATGATTCTAGCATGCATGGTTCCAAAGTTATTGTCATTATTAAATGATTGCTTTTTCGGACGTTTCAGGCGCAGAAGCTTAAAAATGGGCTTTCCAGCCTGCAAGTCACACTTTTATGAAAACTTGCATAACTCAAAAAGTTGAGCTTTTTTCACCAAATCTGAACTAAATATAGAAAATTCAGAAGATTTCCAACCCAGGAAAGCAAGAATTATGATTCTAGCATGCATGGTTCAAAAGTTATTGTCATTATTAAATGATTGCTTTTTCGGACGTTTCAGGCGCAGATAAGCTTAAAAATGGGCTTTCCAGCCTGCAAGTCACACTTTTATGAAAACTTGCATAACTCAAAAAGTTGAGCTTTTTTCACCAAATCTGCACTAAATATAGAAAATTCAGAAGATTTCCAACCCAGGAAAGCAAGATTTATGATTCTAGCATGCATGGTTCAAAAGTTATTGTCATTATTAAATGATTGCTTTTTCGGACGTTTCAGGCGCAGATAAGCTTAAAAATGGGCTTTCCAGCCTGCAAGTCACACTTTTATGAAAACTTGCATAACTCAAAAAGTTGAGCTTTTTTCACCAAATCTGCACTAAATATAGAAAATTCAGAAGATTTCCAACCCAGGAAAGCAAGATTTATGATTCTAGCATGCATGGTTCAAAAGTTATTGTCATTATTAAATGATTGCTTTTTCGGACGTTTTAGGCTCAGAGAAGTGCAAAAATGGGCTTTCCAGCCTGCAAGTCACACTTTTATGAAAACTTGCATAACTCAAAAACTTGAGCTTTTTTCACCAAATCTGCACTAAATATAGAAAATTCAGAAGATTTCCAACCTAGAAAAGCAAGAATTATGATTCTAGCATGCATGGTTCCAAAGTTATTGTCATTATTAAATGATTGCTTTTTCGGACGTTTCAGGCGCAGATAAGCTTAAAAATGGGCTTTCCAGCCTGCAAGTCACACTTTTATGAAAACTTGCATAACTCAAAAAGTTGAGCTTTTTTCACCAAATCTGCACTAAATATAGAAAATTCAGAGGATTTCCAACCCAGGAAAGCAAGAATTATGATTCTAGCATGCATGGTTCAAAAGTTATTGTCATTATTAAATGATTGCTTTTTCGGACGTTTCAGGCGCAGATAAGCTTAAAAATGGGCTTTCCAGCCTGCAAGTCACACTTTTATGAAAACTTGCATAACTCAAAAAGTTGAGCTTTTTTCACCAAATCTGCACTAAATATAGAAAATTCAGAAGATTTCCAACCCAGGAAAGCAAGATTTATGATTCTAGCATGCATGGTTCAAAAGTTATTGTCATTATTAAATGATTGCTTTTTCGGACGTTTTAGGCTCAGAGAAGTGCAAAAATGGGCTTTCCAGCCTGCAAGTCACACTTTTATGAAAACTTGCATAACTCAAAAACTTGAGCTTTTTTCACCAAATCTGCACTAAATATAGAAAATTCAGAAGATTTCCAACCTAGAAAAGCAAGAATTATGATTCTAGCATGCATGGTTCCAAAGTTATTGTCATTATTAAATGATTGCTTTTTCGGACGTTTCAGGCGCAGATAAGCTTAAAAATGGGCTTTCCAGCCTGCAAGTCACACTTTTATGAAAACTTGCATAACTCAAAAAGTTGAGCTTTTTTCACCAAATCTGCACTAAATATAGAAAATTCAGAAGATTTCCAACCCAGGAAAGCAATAATTATGATTCTAGCATGCATGGTTCAAAAGTTATTGTCATTATTAAATGATTGCTTTTTCGGACGTTTCAGGCGCAGATAAGCTTAAAAATGGGCTTTCCAGCCTGCAAGTCACACTTTTATGAAAACTTGCATAACTCAAAAAGTTGAGCTTTTTTCACCAAATCTGCACTAAATATAGAAAATTCAGAAGATTTCCAACCCAGGAAAGCAAGATTTATGATTCTAGCATGCATGGTTCAAAAGTTATTGTCATTATTAAATGATTGCTTTTTCGGACGTTTTAGGCTCAGAGAAGTGCAAAAATGGGCTTTCCAGCCTGCAAGTCACACTTTTATGAAAACTTGCATAACTCAAAAACTTGAGCTTTTTTCACCAAATCTGCACTAAATATAGAAAATTCAGAAGATTTCCAACCTAGAAAAGCAAGAATTATGATTCTAGCATGCATGGTTCCAAAGTTATTGTCATTATTAAATGATTGCTTTTTCGGACGTTTCAGGCGCACATAAGCTTAAAAATGGGCTTTCCAGCCTGCAAGTCACACTTTTATGAAAACTTGCATAACTCAAAAAGTTGAGCTTTTTTCACCAAATCTGCACTAAATATAGAAAATTCAGAAGATTTCCAACCCAGGAAAGCAAGAATTATGATTCTAGCATGCATGGTTCAAAAGTTATTGTCATTATTAAATGATTGCTTTTTCGGACGTTTCAGGCGCAGATAAGCTTAAAAATGGGCTTTCCAGCCTGCAAGTCACACTTTTATGAAAACTTGCATAACTCAAAAAGTTGAGCTTTTTTCACCAAATCTGCACTAAATATAGAAAATTCAGAAGATTTCCAACCCAGGAAAGCAAGATTTATGATTCTAGCATGCATGGTTCAAAAGTTATTGTCATTATTAAATGATTGCTTTTTCGGACGTTTTAGGCTCAGAGAAGTGCAAAAATGGGCTTTCCAGCCTGCAAGTCACACTTTTATGAAAACTTGCATAACTCAAAAACTTGAGCTTTTTTCACCAAATCTGCACTAAATATAGAAAATTCAGAAGATTTCCAACCCAGGAAAGCAAGATTTATGATTTTAGCATGCATGGTTCCAAAGTTATTGTCATTATTAAATGATTGCTTTTTCGGACGTTTCAGGCGCAGATAAGCTTAAAAATGGGCTTTCCAGCCTGCAAGTCACACTTTTATGAAAACTTGCATAACTCAAAAAGTTGAGCTTTTTTCACCAAATCTGCACTAAATATAGAAAATTCAGAAGATTTCCAACCCAGGAAAGCAAGAATTATGATTCTAGCATGCATGGTTCAAAAGTTATTGTCATTATTAAATGATTGCTTTTTCGGACGTTTCAGGCGCAGATAAGCTTAAAAATGGGCTTTCCAGCCTGCAAGTCACACTTTTATGAAAACTTGCATAACTCAAAAAGTTGAGCTTTTTTCACCAAATCTGCACTAAATATAGAAAATTCAGAAGATTTCCAACCCAGGAAAGCAAGATTTATGATTCTAGCATGCATGGTTCAAAAGTTATTGTCATTATTAAATGATTGCTTTTTCTGACGTTTTAGGCTCAGAGAAGTGCAAAAATGGGCTTTCCAGCCTGCAAGTCACACTTTTATGAAAACTTGCATAACTCAAAAACTTGAGCTTTTTTCACCAAATCTGCACTAAATATAGAAAATTCAGAAGATTTCCAACCCAGGAAAGCAAGAATTATGATTCTAGCATGCATGGTTCAAAAGTTATTGTCATTATTAAATGATTGCTTTTTCGGACGTTTCAGGCGCAGATAAGCTTAAAAATGGGCTTTCCAGCCTGCAAGTCACACTTTTATGAAAACTTGCATAACTCAAAAAGTTGAGCTTTTTTCACCAAATCTGCACTAAATATAGAAAATTCAGAAGATTTCCAACCTAGAAAAGCAAGAATTATGATTCTAGCATGCATGGTTCCAAAGTTATTGTCATTATTAAATGATTGCTTTTTCGGACGTTTCAGGCGCAGATAAGCTTAAAAATGGGCTTTCCAGCCTGCAAGTCACACTTTTATGAAAACTTGCATAACTCAAAAAGTTGAGCTTTTTTCACCAAATCTGCACTAAATATAGAAAATTCAGAAGATTTCCAACCCAGGAAAGCAAGAATTATGATTCTAGCATGCATGGTTCAAAAGTTATTGTCATTATTAAATGATTGCTTTTTCGGACGTTTCAGGCGCAGATAAGCTTAAAAATGGGCTTTCCAGCCTGCAAGTCACACTTTTATGAAAACTTGCATAACTCAAAAAGTTGAGCTTTTTTCACCAAATCTGCACTAAATATAGAAAATTCAGAAGATTTCCAACTCAGGAAAGCAAGATTTATGATTCTAGCATGCATGGTTCAAAAGTTATTGTCATTATTAAATGATTGCTTTTTCGGACGTTTTAGGCTCAGAGAAGTGCAAAAATGGGCTTTCCAGCCTGCAAGTCACACTTTTATGAAAACTTGCATAACTCAAAAACTTGAGCTTTTTTCACCAAATCTGCACTAAATATAGAAAATTCAGAAGATTTCCAACCTAGAAAAGCAAGAATTATGATTCTAGCATGCATGGTTCCAAAGTTATTGTCATTATTAAATGATTGCTTTTTCGGACGTTTCAGGCGCAGATAAGCTTAAAAATGGGCTTTCCAGCCTGCAAGTCACACTTTTATGAAAACTTGCATAACTCAAAAAGTTGAGCTTTTTTCACCAAATCTGCACTAAATATAGAAAATTCAGAAGATTTCCAACCCAGGAAAGCAAGAATTATGATTCTAGCATGCATGGTTCAAAAGTTATAGCCATTATTAAATGATTGCTTTTTCGGACGTTTCAGGCGCAGATAAGCTTAAAAATGGGCTTTCCAGCCTGCAAGTCACACTTTTATGAAAACTTGCATAACTCAAAAAGTTGAGCTTTTTTCACCAAATCTGCACTAAATATAGAAAATTCAGAAGATTTCCAACCCAGGAAAGCAAGATTTATGATTCTCGCATGCATGGTTCAAAAGTTATTGTCATTATTAAATGATTGCTTTTTCGGACGTTTTAGGCTCAGAGAAGTGCAAAAATGGGCTTTCCAGCCTGCAAGTCACACTTTTATGAAAACTTGCATAACTCAAAAACTTGAGCTTTTTTCACCAAATCTGCACTAAATATAGAAAATTCAGAAGATTTCCAACCTAGAAAAGCAAGAATTATGATTTTAGCATGCATGGTTCCAAAGTTATTGTCATTATTAAATGATTGCTTTTTCGGACGTTTCAGGCGCAGATAAGCTTAAAAATGGGCTTTCCAGCCTGCAAGTCACACTTTTATGAAAACTTGCATAACTCAAAAAGTTGAGCTTTTTTCACCAAATCTGCACTAAATATAGAAAATTCAGAAGATTTCCAACCCAGGAAAGCAAGAATTATGATTCTAGCATGCATGGTTCAAAAGTTATTGTCATTATTAAATGATTGCTTTTTCGGACGTTTCAGGCGCAGATAAGCTTAAAAATGGGCTTTCCAGCCTGCAAGTCACACTTTTATGAAAACTTGCATAACTCAAAAAGTTGAGCTTTTTTCACCAAATCTGCACTAAATATAGAAAATTCAGAAGATTTCCAACCCAGGAAAGCAAGATTTATGATTCTAGCATGCATGGTTCAAAAGTTATTGTCATTATTAAATGATTGCTTTTTCTGACGTTTTAGGCTCAGAGAAGTGCAAAAATGGGCTTTCCAGCCTGCAAGTCACACTTTTATGAAAACTTGCATAACTCAAAAACTTGAGCTTTTTTCACCAAATCTGCACTAAATATAGAAAATTCAGAAGATTTCCAACCCAGGAAAGCAAGAATTATGATTCTAGCATGCATGGTTCAAAAGTTATTGTCATTATTAAATGATTGCTTTTTCGGACGTTTCAGGCGCAGATAAGCTTAAAAATGGGCTTTCCAGCCTGCAAGTCACACTTTTATGAAAACTTGCATAACTCAAAAAGTTGAGCTTTTTTCACCAAATCTGCACTAAATATAGAAAATTCAGAAGATTTCCAACCCAGGAAAGCAAGATTTATGATTCTAGCATGCATGGTTCAAAAGTTATTGTCATTATTAAATGATTGCTTTTTCGGACGTTTTAGGCTCAGAGAAGTGCAAAAATGGGCTTTCCAGCCTGCAAGTCACACTTTTATGAAAACTTGCATAACTCAAAAACTTGAGCTTTTTTCACCAAATCTGCACTAAATATAGAAAATTCAGAAGATTTCCAACCTAGAAAAGCAAGAATTATGATTCTAGCATGCATGGTTCCAAAGTTATTGTCATTGTTAAATGATTGCTTTTTCGGACGTTTCAGGCGCAGATAAGCTTAAAAATGGGCTTTCCAGCCTGCAAGTCACACTTTTATGAAAACTTGCATAACTCAAAAAGTTGAGCTTTTTTCACCAAATCTGCACTAAATATAGAAAATTCAGAAGATTTCCAACCCAGGAAAGCAAGAATTATGATTCTAGCATGCATGGTTCAAAAGTTATTGTCATTATTAAATGATTGCTTTTTCGGACGTTTCAGGCGCAGATAAGCTTAAAAATGGGCTTTCCAGCCTGCAAGTCACACTTTTATGAAAACTTGCATAACTCAAAAAGTTGAGC
The DNA here is from genome assembly GCF_059441175.1 of Urocampus carinirostris. Taxonomy (NCBI): domain Eukaryota; kingdom Metazoa; phylum Chordata; class Actinopteri; order Syngnathiformes; family Syngnathidae; genus Urocampus; species Urocampus carinirostris. The sequence continues at coordinate 11,122 of NW_028283319.1, forward strand.
TTTTTTCACCAAATCTGCACTAAATATAGAAAATTCAGAAGATTTCCAACCCAGGAAAGCAAGATTTATGATTCTAGCATGCATGGTTCAAAAGTTATTGTCATTATTAAATGATTGCTTTTTCGGACGTTTTAGGCTCAGAGAAGTGCAAAAATGGGCTTTCCAGCCTGCAAGTCACACTTTTATGAAAACTTGCATAACTCAAAAACTTGAGCTTTTTTCACCAAATCTGCACTAAATATAGAAAATTCAGAAGATTTCCAACCTAGAAAAGCAAGAATTATGATTCTAGCATGCATGGTTCCAAAGTTATTGTCATTATTAAATGATTGCTTTTTCGGACGTTTCAGGCGCAGATAAGCTTAAAAATGGGCTTTCCAGCCTGCAAGTCACACTTTTATGAAAACTTGCATAACTCAAAAAGTTGAGCTTTTTTCACCAAATCTGCACTAAATATAGAAAATTCAGAAGATTTCCAACCCAGGAAAGCAAGATTTATGATTCTAGCATGCATGGTTCAAAAGTTATTGTCATTATTAAATGATTGCTTTTTCGGACGTTTTAGGCTCAGAGAAGTGCAAAAATGGGCTTTCCAGCCTGCAAGTCACACTTTTATGAAAACTTGCATAACTCAAAAACTTGAGCTTTTTTCACCAAATCTGCACTAAATATAGAAAATTCAGAAGATTTCCAACCCAGGAAAGCAAGATTTATGATTCTAGCATGCATGGTTCAAAAGTTATTGTCATTATTAAATGATTGCTTTTTCTGACGTTTTAGGCTCAGAGAAGTGCAAAAATGGGCTTTCCAGCCTGCAAGTCACACTTTTATGAAAACTTGCATAACTCAAAAACTTGAGCTTTTTTCACCAAATCTGCACTAAATATAGAAAATTCAGAAGATTTCCAACCCAGGAAAGCAAGAATTATGATTCTAGCATGCATGGTTCAAAAGTTATTGTCATTATTAAATGATTGCTTTTTCGGACGTTTCAGGCGCAGATAAGCTTAAAAATGGGCTTTCCAGCCTGCAAGTCACACTTTTATGAAAACTTGCATAACTCAAAAAGTTGAGCTTTTTTCACCAAATCTGCACTAAATATAGAAAATTCAGAAGATTTCCAACCCAGGAAAGCAAGATTTATGATTCTAGCATGCATGGTTCAAAAGTTATTGTCATTATTAAATGATTGCTTTTTCGGACGTTTTAGGCTCAGAGAAGTGCAAAAATGGGCTTTCCAGCCTGCAAGTCACACTTTTATGAAAACTTGCATAACTCAAAAACTTGAGCTTTTTTCACCAAATCTGCACTAAATATAGAAAATTCAGAAGATTTCCAACCTAGAAAAGCAAGAATTATGATTCTAGCATGCATGGTTCCAAAGTTATTGTCATTATTAAATGATTGCTTTTTCGGACGTTTCAGGCGCAGATAAGCTTAAAAATGGGCTTTCCAGCCTGCAAGTCACACTTTTATGAAAACTTGCATAACTCAAAAAGTTGGGTTTTTTTTACCAAATCTGCACTAAATATAGAAAATTCAGAAGATTTCCAACCCAGGAAAGCAAGAATTATGATTCTAGCATGCATGGTTCAAAAGTTATAGCCATTATTAAATGATTGCTTTTTCGGACGTTTCAGGCGCAGATAAGCTTAAAAATGGGCTTTCCAGCCTGCAAGTCACACTTTTATGAAAACTTGCATAACTCAAAAAGTTGAGCTTTTTTCACCAAATCTGCACTAAATATAGAAAATTCAGAAGATTTCCAACCCAGGAAAGCAAGATTTATGATTCTCGCATGCATGGTTCAAAAGTTGTTGTCATTATTAAATGATTGCTTTTTCGGACGTTTTAGGCTCAGAGAAGTGCAAAAATGGGCTTTCCAGCCTGCAAGTCACACTTTTATGAAGACTTGCATAACTCAAAAACTTGAGCTTTTTTCACCAAATCTGCACTAAATATAGAAAATTCAGAAGATTTCCAACCTAGAAAAGCAAGAATTATGATTCTAGCATGCATGGTTCCAAAGTTATTGTCATTATTAAATGATTGCTTTTTCGGACGTTTCAGGCGCAGATAAGCTTAAAAATGGGCTTTCCAGCCTGCAAGTCACACTTTTATGAAAACTTGCATAACTCAAAAAGTTGAGCTTTTTTCACCAAATCTGCACTAAATATAGAAAATTCAGAAGATTTCCAACCCAGGAAAGCAAGAATTATGATTCTAGCATGCATGGTTCAAAAGTTATTGTCATTATTAAATGATTGCTTTTTCGGACGTTTCAGGCGCAGATAAGCTTAAAAATGGGCTTTCCAGCCTGCAAGTCACACTTTTATGAAAACTTGCATAACTCAAAAAGTTGAGCTTTTTTCACCAAATCTGCACTAAATATAGAAAATTCAGAAGATTTCCAACCCAGGAAAGCAAGATTTATGATTCTAGCATGCATGGTTCAAAAGTTATTGTCATTATTAAATGATTGCTTTTTCTGACGTTTTAGGCTCAGAGAAGTGCAAAAATGGGCTTTCCAGCCTGCAAGTCACACTTTTATGAAAACTTGCATAACTCAAAAACTTGAGCTTTTTTCACCAAATCTGCACTAAATATAGAAAATTCAGAAGATTTCCAACCCAGGAAAGCAAGAATTATGATTCTAGCATGCATGGTTCAAAAGTTATTGTCATTATTAAATGATTGCTTTTTCGGACGTTTCAGGCGCAGATAAGCTTAAAAATGGGCTTTCCAGCCTGCAAGTCACACTTTTATGAAAACTTGCATAACTCAAAAAGTTGAGCTTTTTTCACCAAATCTGCACTAAATATAGAAAATTCAGAAGATTTCCAACCCAGGAAAGCAAGATTTATGATTCTAGCATGCATGGTTCAAAAGTTATTGTCATTATTAAATGATTGCTTTTTCGGACGTTTTAGGCTCAGAGAAGTGCAAAAATGGGCTTTCCAGCCTGCAAGTCACACTTTTATGAAACTTGCATAACTCAAAAACTTGAGCTTTTTTCACCAAATCTGCACTAAATATAGAAAATTCAGAAGATTTCCAACCTAGAAAAGCAAGAATTATGATTCTAGCATGCATGGTTCCAAAGTTATTGTCATTATTAAATGATTGCTTTTTCGGACGTTTCAGGCGCAGATAAGCTTAAAAATGGGCTTTCCAGCCTGCAAGTCACACTTTTATGAAAACTTGCATAACTCAAAAAGTTGAGCTTTTTTCACCAAATCTGCACTAAATATAGAAAATTCAGAAGATTTCCAACCCAGGAAAGCAAGATTTATGATTCTCGCATGCATGGTTCAAAAGTTATTGTCATTATTAAATGATTGCTTTTTCGGACGTTTTAGGCTCAGAGAAGTGCAAAAATGGGCTTTCCAGCCTGCAAGTCACACTTTTATGAAACTTGCATAACTCAAAAACTTGAGCTTTTTTCACCAAATCTGCACTAAATATAGAAAATTCAGAAGATTTCCAACCTAGAAAAGCAAGAATTATGATTCTAGCATGCATGGTTCCAAAGTTATTGTCATTATTAAATGATTGCTTTTTCGGACGTTTCAGGCGCAGATAAGCTTAAAAATGGGCTTTCCAGCCTGCAAGTCACACTTTTATGAAAACTTGCATAACTCAAAAAGTTGAGCTTTTTTCACCAAATCTGCACTAAATATAGAAAATTCAGAAGATTTCCAACCCAGGAAAGCAAGATTTATGATTCTCGCATGCATGGTTCAAAAGTTATTGTCATTATTAAATGATTGCTTTTTCGGACGTTTTAGGCTCAGAGAAGTGCAAAAATGGGCTTTCCAGCCTGCAAGTCACACTTTTATGAAAACTTGCATAACTCAAAAACTTGAGCTTTTTTCACCAAATCTGCACTAAATATAGAAAATTCAGAAGATTTCCAACCTAGAAAAGCAAGAATTATGATTTTAGCATGCATGGTTCCAAAGTTATTGTCATTATTAAATGATTGCTTTTTCGGACGTTTCAGGCGCAGATAAGCTTAAAAATGGGCTTTCCAGCCTGCAAGTCACACTTTTATGAAAACTTGCATAACTCAAAAAGTTGAGCTTTTTTCACCAAATCTGCACTAAATATAGAAAATTCAGAAGATTTCCAACCCAGGAAAGCAAGAATTATGATTCTAGCATGCATGGTTCAAAAGTTATTGTCATTATTAAATGATTGCTTTTTCGGACGTTTCAGGCGCAGATAAGCTTAAAAATGGGCTTTCCAGCCTGCAAGTCACACTTTTATGAAAACTTGCATAACTCAAAAAGTTGAGCTTTTTTCACCAAATCTGCACTAAATATAGAAAATTCAGAAGATTTCCAACCCAGGAAAGCAAGATTTATGATTCTAGCATGCATGGTTCAAAAGTTATTGTCATTATTAAATGATTGCTTTTTCTGACGTTTTAGGCTCAGAGAAGTGCAAAAATGGGCTTTCCAGCCTGCAAGTCACACTTTTATGAAAACTTGCATAACTCAAAAACTTGAGCTTTTTTCACCAAATCTGCACTAAATATAGAAAATTCAGAAGATTTCCAACCCAGGAAAGCAAGAATTATGATTCTAGCATGCATGGTTCAAAAGTTATTGTCATTATTAAATGATTGCTTTTTCGGACGTTTCAGGCGCAGATAAGCTTAAAAATGGGCTTTCCAGCCTGCAAGTCACACTTTTATGAAAACTTGCATAACTCAAAAAGTTGAGCTTTTTTCACCAAATCTGCACTAAATATAGAAAATTCAGAAGATTTCCAACCCAGGAAAGCAAGATTTATGATTCTAGCATGCATGGTTCAAAAGTTATTGTCATTATTAAATGATTGCTTTTTCGGACGTTTTAGGCTCAGAGAAGTGCAAAAATGGGCTTTCCAGCCTGCAAGTCACACTTTTATGAAAACTTGCATAACTCAAAAACTTGAGCTTTTTTCACCAAATCTGCACTAAATATAGAAAATTCAGAAGATTTCCAACCTAGAAAAGCAAGAATTATGATTCTAGCATGCATGGTTCCAAAGTTATTGTCATTGTTAAATGATTGCTTTTTCGGACGTTTCAGGCGCAGATAAGCTTAAAAATGGGCTTTCCAGCCTGCAAGTCACACTTTTATGAAAACTTGCATAACTCAAAAAGTTGAGCTTTTTTCACCAAATCTGCACTAAATATAGAAAATTCAGAAGATTTCCAACCCAGGAAAGCAAGATTTATGATTCTAGCATGCATGGTTCAAAAGTTATTGTCATTATTAAATGATTGCTTTTTCGGACGTTTTAGGCTCAGAGAAGTGCAAAAATGGGCTTTCCAGCCTGCAAGTCACACTTTTATGAAAACTTGCATAACTCAAAAACTTGAGCTTTTTTCACCAAATCTGCACTAAATATAGAAAATTCAGAAGATTTCCAACCTAGAAAAGCAAGAATTATGATTCTAGCATGCATGGTTCCAAAGTTATTGTCATTATTAAATGATTGCTTTTTCGGACGTTTCAGGCGCAGATAAGCTTAAAAATGGGCTTTCCAGCCTGCAAGTCACACTTTTATGAAAACTTGCATAACTCAAAAAGTTGAGCTTTTTTCACCAAATCTGCACTAAATATAGAAAATTCAGAAGATTTCCAACCCAGGAAAGCAAGATTTATGATTCTAGCATGCATGGTTCAAAAGTTATTGTCATTATTAAATGATTGCTTTTTCGGACGTTTTAGGCTCAGAGAAGTGCAAAAATGGGCTTTCCAGCCTGCAAGTCACACTTTTATGAAAACTTGCATAACTCAAAAACTTGAGCTTTTTTCACCAAATCTGCACTAAATATAGAAAATTCAGAAGATTTCCAACCCAGGAAAGCAAGATTTATGATTCTAGCATGCATGGTTCAAAAGTTATTGTCATTATTAAATGATTGCTTTTTCTGACGTTTTAGGCTCAGAGAAGTGCAAAAATGGGCTTTCCAGCCTGCAAGTCACACTTTTATGAAAACTTGCATAACTCAAAAACTTGAGCTTTTTTCACCAAATCTGCACTAAATATAGAAAATTCAGAAGATTTCCAACCCAGGAAAGCAAGAATTATGATTCTAGCATGCATGGTTCAAAAGTTATTGTCATTATTAAATGATTGCTTTTTCGGACGTTTCAGGCGCAGATAAGCTTAAAAATGGGCTTTCCAGCCTGCAAGTCACACTTTTATGAAAACTTGCATAACTCAAAAAGTTGAGCTTTTTTCACCAAATCTGCACTAAATATAGAAAATTCAGAAGATTTCCAACCCAGGAAAGCAAGATTTATGATTCTAGCATGCATGGTTCAAAAGTTATTGTCATTATTAAATGATTGCTTTTTCGGACGTTTTAGGCTCAGAGAAGTGCAAAAATGGGCTTTCCAGCCTGCAAGTCACACTTTTATGAAAACTTGCATAACTCAAAAACTTGAGCTTTTTTCACCAAATCTGCACTAAATATAGAAAATTCAGAAGATTTCCAACCTAGAAAAGCAAGAATTATGATTCTAGCATGCATGGTTCCAAAGTTATTGTCATTATTAAATGATTGCTTTTTCGGACGTTTCAGGCGCAGATAAGCTTAAAAATGGGCTTTCCAGCCTGCAAGTCACACTTTTATGAAAACTTGCATAACTCAAAAAGTTGGGTTTTTTTTACCAAATCTGCACTAAATATAGAAAATTCAGAAGATTTCCAACCCAGGAAAGCAAGAATTATGATTCTAGCATGCATGGTTCAAAAGTTATAGCCATTATTAAATGATTGCTTTTTCGGACGTTTCAGGCGCAGATAAGCTTAAAAATGGGCTTTCCAGCCTGCAAGTCACACTTTTATGAAAACTTGCATAACTCAAAAAGTTGAGCTTTTTTCACCAAATCTGCACTAAATATAGAAAATTCAGAAGATTTCCAACCCAGGAAAGCAAGATTTATGATTCTCGCATGCATGGTTCAAAAGTTATTGTCATTATTAAATGATTGCTTTTTCGGACGTTTTAGGCTCAGAGAAGTGCAAAAATGGGCTTTCCAGCCTGCAAGTCACACTTTTATGAAAACTTGCATAACTCAAAAACTTGAGCTTTTTTCACCAAATCTGCACTAAATATAGAAAATTCAGAAGATTTCCAACCTAGAAAAGCAAGAATTATGATTCTAGCATGCATGGTTCCAAAGTTATTGTCATTATTAAATGATTGCTTTTTCGGACGTTTCAGGCGCAGATAAGCTTAAAAATGGGCTTTCCAGCCTGCAAGTCACACTTTTATGAAAACTTGCATAACTCAAAAAGTTGAGCTTTTTTCACCAAATCTGCACTAAATATAGAAAATTCAGAAGATTTCCAACCCAGGAAAGCAAGAATTATGATTCTAGCATGCATGGTTCAAAAGTTATTGTCATTATTAAATGATTGCTTTTTCGGACGTTTCAGGCGCAGATAAGCTTAAAAATGGGCTTTCCAGCCTGCAAGTCACACTTTTATGAAAACTTGCATAACTCAAAAAGTTGAGCTTTTTTCACCAAATCTGCACTAAATATAGAAAATTCAGAAGATTTCCAACCCAGGAAAGCAAGATTTATGATTCTAGCATGCATGGTTCAAAAGTTATTGTCATTATTAAATGATTGCTTTTTCTGACGTTTTAGGCTCAGAGAAGTGCAAAAATGGGCTTTCCAGCCTGCAAGTCACACTTTTATGAAAACTTGCATAACTCAAAAACTTGAGCTTTTTTCACCAAATCTGCACTAAATATAGAAAATTCAGAAGATTTCCAACCCAGGAAAGCAAGAATTATGATTCTAGCATGCATGGTTCAAAAGTTATTGTCATTATTAAATGATTGCTTTTTCGGACGTTTCAGGCGCAGATAAGCTTAAAAATGGGCTTTCCAGCCTGCAAGTCACACTTTTATGAAAACTTGCATAACTCAAAAAGTTGAGCTTTTTTTCACCAAATCTGCACTAAATATAGAAAATTCAGAAGATTTCCAACCCAGGAAAGCAAGATTTATGATTCTAGCATGCATGGTTCAAAAGTTATTGTCATTATTAAATGATTGCTTTTTCGGACGTTTTAGGCTCAGAGAAGTGCAAAAATGGGCTTTCCAGCCTGCAAGTCACACTTTTATGAAACTTGCATAACTCAAAAACTTGAGCTTTTTTCACCAAATCTGCACTAAATATAGAAAATTCAGAAGATTTCCAACCTAGAAAAGCAAGAATTATGATTCTAGCATGCATGGTTCCAAAGTTATTGTCATTATTAAATGATTGCTTTTTCGGACGTTTCAGGCGCAGATAAGCTTAAAAATGGGCTTTCCAGCCTGCAAGTCACACTTTTATGAAAACTTGCATAACTCAAAAAGTTGAGCTTTTTTCACCAAATCTGCACTAAATATAGAAAATTCAGAAGATTTCCAACCCAGGAAAGCAAGAATTATGATTCTAGCATGCATGGTTCAAAAGTTATTGTCATTATTAAATGATTGCTTTTTCGGACGTTTCAGGCGCAGATAAGCTTAAAAATGGGCTTTCCAGCCTGCAAGTCACACTTTTATGAAAACTTGCATAACTCAAAAAGTTGAGCTTTTTTCACCAAATCTGCACTAAATATAGAAAATTCAGAAGATTTCCAACCCATGAAAGCAAGATTTATGATTCTAGCATGCATGGTTCAAAAGTTATTGTCATTATTAAATGATTGCTTTTTCGGACGTTTTAGGCTCAGAGAAGTGCAAAAATGGGCTTTCCAGCCTGCAAGTCACACTTTTATGAAAACTTGCATAACTCAAAAACTTGAGCTTTTTTCACCAAATCTGCACTAAATATAGAAAATTCAGAAGATTTCCAACCTAGAAAAGCAAGAATTATGATTCTAGCATGAATGGTTCCAAAGTTATTGTCATTATTAAATGATTGCTTTTTCGGACGTTTCAGGCGCAGATAAGCTTAAAAATGGGCTTTCCAGCCTGCAAGTCACACTTTTATGAAAACTTGCATAACTCAAAAAGTTGAGCTTTTTTCACCAAATCTGCACTAAATATAGAAAATTCAGAAGATTTCCAACCCAGGAAAGCAAGATTTATGATTCTAGCATGCATGGTTCAAAAGTTATTGTCATTATTAAATGATTGCTTTTTCGGACGTTTTAGGCTCAGAGAAGTGCAAAAATGGGCTTTCCAGCCTGCAAGTCACACTTTTATGAAAACTTGCATAACTCAAAAACTTGAGCTTTTTTCACCAAATCTGCACTAAATATAGAAAATTCAGAAGATTTCCAACCTAGAAAAGCAAGAATTATGATTCTAGCATGCATGGTTCCAAAGTTATTGTCATTATTAAATGATTGCTTTTTCGGACGTTTCAGGCGCAGATAAGCTTAAAATGGGCTTTCCAGCCTGCAAGTCACACTTTTATGAAAACTTGCATAACTCAAAAACTTGAGCTTTTTTCACCAAATCTGCACTAAATATAGAAAATTCAGAAGATTTCCAACCCAGGAAAGCAAGAATTATGATTCTAGCATGCATGGTTCAAAAGTTATTGCCATTATTAAATGATTGCTTTTTCGGACGTTTCAGGCGCAGATAAGCTTAAAAATGGGCTTTCCAGCCTGCAAGTCACACTTTTATGAAAACTTGCATAACTCAAAAAGTTGAGCTTTTTTCACCAAATCTGCACTAAATATAGAAAATTCAGAAGATTTCCAACCCAGGAAAGCAAGATTTATGATTCTAGCATGCATGGTTCAAAAGTTATTGTCATTATTAAATGATTGCTTTTTCGGACGTTTTAGGCTCAGAGAAGTGCAAAAATGGGCTTTCCAGCCTGCAAGTCACACTTTTATGAAAACTTGCATAACTCAAAAACTTGAGCTTTTTTCACCAAATCTGCACTAAATATAGAAAATTCAGAAGATTTCCAACCTAGAAAAGCAAGAATTATGATTCTAGCATGCATGGTTCCAAAGTTATTGTCATTATTAAATGATTGCTTTTTCGGACGTTTCAGGCGCAGATAAGCTTAAAAATGGGCTTTCCAGCCTGCAAGTCACACTTTTATGAAAACTTGCATAACTCAAAAACTTGAGCTTTTTTCACCAAATCTGCACTAAATATAGAAAATTCAGAAGATTTCCAACCCAGGAAAGCAAGAATTATGATTCTAGCATGCATGGTTCAAAAGTTATTGTCATTATTAAATGATTGCTTTTTCGGACGTTTCAGGCGCAGATAAGCTTAAAAATGGGCTTTCCAGCCTGCAAGTCACACTTTTATGAAAACTTGCATAACTCAAAAAGTTGAGCTTTTTTCACCAAATCTGCACTAAATATAGAAAATTCAGAAGATTTCCAACCCAGGAAAGCAAGATTTATGATTCTAGCATGCATGGTTCAAAAGTTATTGTCATTATTAAATGATTGCTTTTTCGGACGTTTTAGGCTCAGAGAAGTGCAAAAATGGGCTTTCCAGCCTGCAAGTCACACTTTTATGAAAACTTGCATAACTCAAAAACTTGAGCTTTTTTCACCAAATCTGCACTAAATATAGAAAATTCAGAAGATTTCCAACCTAGAAAAGCAAGAATTATGATTCTAGCATGCATGGTTCCAAAGTTATTGTCATTATTAAATGATTGCTTTTTCGGACGTTTCAGGCGCAAATAAGCTTAAAAATGGGCTTTCCAGCCTGCAAGTCACACTTTTATGAAAACTTGCATAACTCAAAAAGTTGAGCTTTTTTCACCAAATCTGCACTAAATATAGAAAATTCAGAAGATTTCCAACCCAGGAAAGCAAGAATTATGATTCTAGCATGTATGGTTCAAAAGTTATTGTCATTATTAAATGATTGCTTTTTCGGACGTTTCAGGCGCAGATAAGCTTAAAAATGGGCTTTCCAGCCTGCAAGTCACACTTTTATGAAAACTTGCATAACTCAAAAAGTTGAGCTTTTTTCACCAAATCTGCACTAAATATAGAAAATTCAGAAGATTTCCAACCCAGGAAAGCAAGATTTATGATTCTAGCATGCATGGTTCAAAAGTTATTGTCATTATTAAATGATTGCTTTTTCGGACGTTTTAGGCTCAGAGAAGTGCAAAAATGGGCTTTCCAGCCTGCAA
>NW_028283320.1:12500-21620 GCF_059441175.1 Urocampus carinirostris
CACATTCTACAAACAAGCCACCACAGTTAGGAACACCGTCACCAACACAAACTACCTAATTAAACAAACAATCACACCTGCTACGGAAAACTGAAAATACATGGACCCGTCTGAATGTATGGGCCTTTCAGAGGCCATAAACTCAGCCAGCGCCGGGCCAGTGTTTGGGGTATTGTGCCCGCCACTAGTGGCTGAATACATAATAATAATAATAATAATAATAATTCCCTTGTATTGTCATTCTGTGTAACAATGTACACAGAACGAAATGTCGATTGCACTGGGCTAGTGTTGAGGGAACGTCGGGCCCTCAAGTTCGGTGGCTTGGAGCGGATTTTTGAGGTACTGCACTCCCATTGGAAATGCATGGGCGCTCCGTCCACTACCATGTAATTCCCTCACAATATCTGCCCCTGCGTGGCCGCGGGATGCTACTGCAGCCCCGTTGGTAATGAATGGGCCTTTCGGAGGCCATAAATACAGCGCCGCTGCATGGATTTTGGCGGTACTGCTGCTGTCGCTGAAAATACATGGACCCGTCTGAATGAATGGGCCTTTCGGAGGCCATAAACTCAGCGCCTCTGCATGGATTTTGGCGGTACTGCGGCTGTCGCTGAAAATACATGGACCCGTCTGAATGAATGGGCCTTTCGGAGGCCATAAATTCAGCGCCGCTGCATGGATTTTGGCGGTACTGCGGCTGTCGCTGAAAATACATGGACCCGTCTGAATGAATGGACAAAATATAAATCAGACACTACAGAACACAAGCATAATCCAAGATTACAAAATCATCTCAGCCTTTAAAAGAAACAAAAACCTGAAAGACTACTTAGTAAAAAGTAAATTACCAGAAATCAACATAACACAAACGCAGGGCCCCACATTCTACAAACAAGCCACCACAGTTAGGAACACCGTCACCAACACAAACTACCTAATTAAACAAACAATCACACCTGCTACGGAAAACTGAAAATACATGGACCCGTCTGAATGTATGGGCCTTTCGGAGGCCATAAACTCAGCCAGCGCCGGGCCAGTGTTTGGGGTATTGTGCCCGCCACTAGTGGCTGAATACATAATAATAATAATAATAATAATAATAATTCCCTTGTATTGTCATTCTGTGTAACAATGTACACAGAACGAAATGTCGATTGCACTGGGCTAGTGTTGAGGGAACGTCGGGCCCTCAAGTTCGGTGGCTTGGAGCGGATTTTTGAGGTACTGCACTCCCATTGGAAATGCATGGGCGCTCCGTCCACTACCATGTAATTCCCTCACAATATCTGCCCCTGCGTGGCCGCGGGATGCTACTGCAGCCCCGTTGGTAATGAATGGGCCTTTCGGAGGCCATAAATACAGCGCCGCTGCATGGATTTTGGCGGTACTGCTGCTGTCGCTGAAAATACATGGACCCGTCTGAATGAATGGGCCTTTCGGAGGCCATAAACTCAGCGCCTCTGCATGGATTTTGGCGGTACTGCGGCTGTCGCTGAAAATACATGGACCCGTCTGAATGAATGGGCCTTTCGGAGGCCATAAATCCAGCGCCGCTGCATGGATTTTGGCGGTACTGCGGCTGTCGTTGAAAATACATGGACCCGTCTGAATGAATGGGCCTTTCGGATTCCATAAACCCAGCGCCGCTGCATGGATTTTGGCGGTACTGCGGCTGTCGCTGAAAATACATGGACCCGTCTGAATGAATGGGCCTTTCGGAGGCCATAAACTCAGCGCCGCTGCATGGATTTTGGCGGTACTGCGGCTGTCGCTGAAAATACATGGACCCGTCTGAATGAATGGACAAAATATAAATCAGACACTACAGAACACAAGCATAATCCAAGATTACAAAATCATCTCAGCCTTTAAAAGAAACAAAAACCTGAAAGACTACTTAGTAAAAAGTAAATTACCAGAAATCAACATAACACAAACGCAGGGCCCCACATTCTACAAACAAGCCACCACAGTTAGGAACACCGTCACCAACACAAACTACCTAATTAAACAAACAATCACACCTGCTACGGAAAACTGAAAATACATGGACCCGTCTGAATGTATGGGCCTTTCGGAGGCCATAAACTCAGCCAGCGCCGGGCCAGTGTTTGGGGTATTGTGCCCGCCACTAGTGGCTGAATACATAATAATAATAATAATAATAATAATTCCCTTGTATTGTCATTCTGTGTAACAATGTACACAGAACGAAATGTCGATTGCACTGGGCTAGTGTTGAGGGAACGTCGGGCCCTCAAGTTCGGTGGCTTGGAGCGGATTTTTGAGGTACTGCACTCCCATTGGAAATGCATGGGCGCTCCGTCCACTACCATGTAATTCCCTCACAATATCTGCCCCTGCGTGGCCGCGGGATGCTACTGCAGCCCCGTTGGTAATGAATGGGCCTTTCGGAGGCCATAAATACAGCGCCGCTGCATGGATTTTGGCGGTACTGCTGCTGTCGCTGAAAATACATGGACCCGTCTGAATGAATGGGCCTTTCGGAGGCCATAAACTCAGCGCCTCTGCATGGATTTTGGCGGTACTGCGGCTGTCGCTGAAAATACATGGACCCGTCTGAATGAATGGGCCTTTCGGAGGCCATAAATCCAGCGCCGCTGCATGGATTTTGGCGGTACTGCGGCTGTCGCTGAAAATACATGGACCCGTCTGAATGTATGGGCCTTTCGGAGGCCATATACTCAGCTGAAGGTTGAGAACTTGGCTAGTGTTTGGGGACTTGTGCCCGCCACTAGTGGCTGAAATCCGGGCCGGTGTTTGGGGAATTGTGCGCGTATTATCGGGCCGGTGTTTGGGGATATGCGCGCGTATTATCGGACCGGTGTTTGGGGAATCGTGCCCGCCACTAGTGGCTGAATCCCGGGCTAGTGTTGGGGGACTTGTGCCCGCCAATAGTGGCTGAAATCCGCGCCGGTGTTTGGGGAATTGTGCGCGTATTATCGGGCCGGTGTTTGGGGATATGCGCGCGTATTATCGGACCGGTGTTTGGGGATTTGTGCCCGCCACTAGTGGCTGAGAACTTGGCTAGTGTTTGGGGACTTGTGCCCGCCACTAGTGGCTGAAATCCGGGCCGGTGTTTGGGGAATTGTGCGCGTATTATCGGGCCGGTGTTTGGGGATATGCGCGCGTATTATCGGACCGGTGTTTGGGGAATCGTGCCCGCCACTAGTGGCTGAATCCCGGGCTAGTGTTGGGGGACTTGTGCCCGCCAATAGTGGCTGAAATCCGGGCCGGTGTTTGGGGAATTGTGCGCATATTATCGGGCCGGTGTTTGGGGATATGCGCGCGTATTATCGGACCGGTGTTTGGGGAATCGTGCCCGCCACTAGTGGCTGAATCCCGGGCTAGTGTTGGGGGACTTGTGCCCGCCACTAGTGGCTGAAATCCGGGCCGGTGTTTGGGGAATTGTGCGCATATTATCGGGCCGGTGTTTGGGGATATGCGCGCGTATTATCGGGCCGGTGTTTGGGGATATGCGCGCGTATTATCGGACCGGTGTTTGGGGAATCGTGCCCGCCACTAGTGGCTGAATCCCGGGCTAGTGTTGGGGGACTTGTGCCCGCCACTAGTGGCTGAAATCCGGGCCGGTGTTTGGGGAATTGTGCGCATATTATCGGGCCGGTGTTTGGGGATATGCGCGCGTATTATCGGGCCGGTGTTTGGGGATATGCGCGCGTATTATCGGACCGGTGTTTGGGGATATGCGCGCGTATTATCGGACCGGTGTTTGGGGAATCGTGCCCGCCACTAGTGGCTGAATCCCGGGCTAGTGTTGGGGGACTTGTGCCCGCCAATAGTGGCTGAAATCCGCGCCGGTGTTTGGGGAATTGTGCGCGTATTATCGGGCCGGTGTTTGGGGATATGCGCGCGTATTATCGGACCGGTGTTTGGGGAATCGTGCCCGCCACTAGTGGCTGAATCCCGGGCTAGTGTTGGGGGACTTGTGCCCGCCAATAGTGGCTGAAATCCGCGCCGGTGTTTGGGGAATTGTGCGCGTATTATCGGGCCGGTGTTTGGGGATATGCGCGCGTATTATCGGACCGGTGTTTGGGGAATCGTGCCCGCCACTAGTGGCTGAATCCCGGGCTAGTGTTGGGGGACTTGTGCCCGCCAATAGTGGCTGAAATCCGCGCCGGTGTTTGGGGAATTGTGCGCGTATTATCGGGCCGGTGTTTGGGGATATGCGCGCGTATTATCGGACCGGTGTTTGGGGAATTGTGCCCGCCACTAGTGGCTGAATCCCGGGCTAGTGTTGGGGGACTTGTGCCCGCCAATAGTGGCTGAAATCCGCGCCGGTGTTTGGGGAATTGTGCGCGTATTATCGGGCCGGTGTTTGGGGATATGCGCGCGTATTATCGGACCGGTGTTTGGGGAATTGTGCCCGCCACTAGTGGCTGAATCCCGGGCTAGTGTTGGGGGACTTGTGCCCGCCAATAGTGGCTGAAATCCGCGCCGGTGTTTGGGGAATTGTGCGCGTATTATCGGGCCGGTGTTTGGGGATATGCGCGCGTATTATCGGACCGGTGTTTGGGGAATTGTGCCCGCCACTAGTGGCTGAGAACTGGGCTAGTGTTGGGGGACTTGTGCCCTCCAATAGTGGCTGAAATCCGCGCCGGTGTTTGGGGAATTGTGCGCGTATTATCGGGCCGGTGTTTGGGGATATGCGCGCGTATTATCGGACCGGTGTTTGGGGAATCGTGCCCGCCACTAGTGGCTGAATCCCGGGCTAGTGTTGGGGGACTTGTGCCCGCCAATAGTGGCTGAAATCCGCGCCGGTGTTTGGGGAATTGTGCGCGTATTATCGGGCCGGTGTTTGGGGAATTGCGCGCGTATTATCGGGCCGGTGTTTGGGGATATGCGCGCGTATTATCGGACCGGTGTTTGGGGAATCGTGCCCGCCACTAGTGGCTGAATCCCGGGCTAGTGTTGGGGGACTTGTGCCCGCCAATAGTGGCTGAAATCCGCGCCGGTGTTTGGGGATATGCGCGCGTATTATCGGGCCGGTGTTTGGGGATATGCGCGCGTATTATCGGACCGGTGTTTGGGGAATTGTGCGCGTATTATCGGGCCGGTGTTTGGGGATATGCGCGCGTATTATCGGACCGGTGTTTGGGGAATTGTGCCCGCCACTAGTGGCTGAGAACTGGGCTAGTGTTGGGGGACTTGTGCCCTCCAATAGTGGCTGAAATCCGCGCCGGTGTTTGGGGAATTGTGCGCGTATTATCGGGCCGGTGTTTGGGGATATGCGCGCGTATTATCGGACCGGTGTTTGGGGAATCGTGCCCGCCACTAGTGGCTGAATCCCGGGCTAGTGTTGGGGGACTTGTGCCCGCCAATAGTGGCTGAAATCCGCGCCGGTGTTTGGGGAATTGTGCGCGTATTATCGGGCCGGTGTTTGGGGAATTGCGCGCGTATTATCGGGCCGGTGTTTGGGGATATGCGCGCGTATTATCGGACCGGTGTTTGGGGAATCGTGCCCGCCACTAGTGGCTGAATCCCGGGCTAGTGTTGGGGGACTTGTGCCCGCCAATAGTGGCTGAAATCCGCGCCGGTGTTTGGGGATATGCGCGCGTATTATCGGGCCGGTGTTTGGGGATATGCGCGCGTATTATCGGACCGGTGTTTGGGGAATTGCGCGCGTATTATCGGGCCGGTGTTTGGGGATATGCGCGCGTATTATCGGACCGGTGTTTGGGGAATCGTGCCCGCCACTAGTGGCTGAATCCCGGGCTAGTGTTGGGGGACTTGTGCCCGCCAATAGTGGCTGAAATCCGCGCCGGTGTTTGGGGATATGCGCGCGTATTATCGGGCCGGTGTTTGGGGATATGCGCGCGTATTATCGGACCGGTGTTTGGGGAATTGTGCGCGTATTATCGGGCCGGTGTTTGGGGATATGCGCGCGTATTATCGGACCGGTGTTTGGGGAATTGTGCCCGCCACTAGTGGCTGAGAACTGGGCTAGTGTTGGGGGACTTGTGCCCTCCAATAGTGGCTGAAATCCGCGCCGGTGTTTGGGGAATTGTGCGCGTATTATCGGGCCGGTGTTTGGGGATATGCGCGCGTATTATCGGACCGGTGTTTGGGGAATCGTGCCCGCCACTAGTGGCTGAATCCCGGGCTAGTGTTGGGGGACTTGTGCCCGCCAATAGTGGCTGAAATCCGCGCCGGTGTTTGGGGAATTGTGCGCGTATTATCGGGCCGGTGTTTGGGGAATTGCGCGCGTATTATCGGGCCGGTGTTTGGGGATATGCGCGCGTATTATCGGACCGGTGTTTGGGGAATCGTGCCCGCCACTAGTGGCTGAATCCCGGGCTAGTGTTGGGGGACTTGTGCCCGCCAATAGTGGCTGAAATCCGGGCCGGTGTTTGGGGAATTGTGCGCATATTATCGGGCCGGTGTTTGGGGATATGCGCGCGTATTATCGGACCGGTGTTTGGGGAATCGTGCCCGCCACTAGTGGCTGAATCCCGGGCTAGTGTTGGGGGACTTGTGCCCGCCACTAGTGGCTGAAATCCGGGCCGGTGTTTGGGGAATTGTGCGCATATTATCGGGCCGGTGTTTGGGGATATGCGCGCGTATTATCGGGCCGGTGTTTGGGGATATGCGCGCGTATTATCGGACCGGTGTTTGGGGAATCGTGCCCGCCACTAGTGGCTGAATCCCGGGCTAGTGTTGGGGGACTTGTGCCCGCCACTAGTGGCTGAAATCCGGGCCGGTGTTTGGGGAATTGTGCGCATATTATCGGGCCGGTGTTTGGGGATATGCGCGCGTATTATCGGGCCGGTGTTTGGGGATATGCGCGCGTATTATCGGACCGGTGTTTGGGGATATGCGCGCGTATTATCGGACCGGTGTTTGGGGAATCGTGCCCGCCACTAGTGGCTGAATCCCGGGCTAGTGTTGGGGGACTTGTGCCCGCCAATAGTGGCTGAAATCCGCGCCGGTGTTTGGGGAATTGTGCGCGTATTATCGGGCCGGTGTTTGGGGATATGCGCGCGTATTATCGGACCGGTGTTTGGGGAATCGTGCCCGCCACTAGTGGCTGAATCCCGGGCTAGTGTTGGGGGACTTGTGCCCGCCAATAGTGGCTGAAATCCGCGCCGGTGTTTGGGGAATTGTGCGCGTATTATCGGGCCGGTGTTTGGGGATATGCGCGCGTATTATCGGACCGGTGTTTGGGGAATCGTGCCCGCCACTAGTGGCTGAATCCCGGGCTAGTGTTGGGGGACTTGTGCCCGCCAATAGTGGCTGAAATCCGGGCCGGTGTTTGGGGAATTGTGCGCATATTATCGGGCCGGTGTTTGGGGATATGCGCGCGTATTATCGGACCGGTGTTTGGGGAATCGTGCCCGCCACTAGTGGCTGAATCCCGGGCTAGTGTTGGGGGACTTGTGCCCGCCACTAGTGGCTGAAATCCGGGCCGGTGTTTGGGGAATTGTGCGCATATTATCGGGCCGGTGTTTGGGGATATGCGCGCGTATTATCGGGCCGGTGTTTGGGGATATGCGCGCGTATTATCGGACCGGTGTTTGGGGAATCGTGCCCGCCACTAGTGGCTGAATCCCGGGCTAGTGTTGGGGGACTTGTGCCCGCCACTAGTGGCTGAAATCCGGGCCGGTGTTTGGGGAATTGTGCGCATATTATCGGGCCGGTGTTTGGGGATATGCGCGCGTATTATCGGGCCGGTGTTTGGGGATATGCGCGCGTATTATCGGACCGGTGTTTGGGGAATCGTGCCCGCCACTAGTGGCTGAATCCCGGGCTAGTGTTGGGGGACTTGTGCCCGCCAATAGTGGCTGAAATCCGGGCCGGTGTTTGGGGAATTGTGCGCATATTATCGGGCCGGTGTTTGGGGATATGCGCGCGTATTATCGGACCGGTGTTTGGGGAATCGTGCCCGCCACTAGTGGCTGAATCCCGGGCTAGTGTTGGGGGACTTGTGCCCGCCAATAGTGGCTGAAATCCGCGCCGGTGTTTGGGGAATTGTGCGCGTATTATCGGGCCGGTGTTTGGGGATATGCGCGCGTATTATCGGACCGGTGTTTGGGGAATTGTGCCCGCCACTAGTGGCTGAGAACTTGGCTAGTGTTTGGGGACTTGTGCCCGCCACTAGTGGCTGAAATCCGGGCCGGTGTTTGGGGAATTGTGCGCGTATTATCGGGCCGGTGTTTGGGGATATGCGCGCGTATTATCGGACCGGTGTTTGGGGAATCGTGCCCGCCACTAGTGGCTGAATCCCGGGCTAGTGTTGGGGGACTTGTGCCCGCCAATAGTGGCTGAAATCCGCGCCGGTGTTTGGGGAATTGTGCGCGTATTATCGGGCCGGTGTTTGGGGATATGCGCGCGTATTATCGGACCGGTGTTTGGGGAATTGTGCCCGCCACTAGTGGCTGAGAACTTGGCTAGTGTTTGGGGACTTGTGCCCGCCACTAGTGGCTGAAATCCGGGCCGGTGTTTGGGGAATTGTGCGCGTATTATCGGGCCGGTGTTTGGGGATATGCGCGCGTATTATCGGACCGGTGTTTGGGGAATCGTGCCCGCCACTAGTGGCTGAATCCCGGGCTAGTGTTGGGGGACTTGTGCCCGCCAATAGTGGCTGAAATCCGCGCCGGTGTTTGGGGAATTGTGCGCGTATTATCGGGCCGGTGTTTGGGGATATGCGCGCGTATTATCGGACCGGTGTTTGGGGAATTGTGCCCGCCACTAGTGGCTGAGAACTGGGCTAGTGTTGGGGGACTTGTGCCCGCCACTAGTGGCTGAAATCCGGGCCGGTGTTTGGGGAATTGTGCGCGTATTATCGGGCCGGTGTTTGGGGATATGCGCGCGTATTATCGGGCCGGTGTTTGGGGATATGCGCGCGTATTATCGGACCGGTGTTTGGGGAATCGTGCCCGCCACTAGTGGCTGAATCCCGGGCTAGTGTTGGGGGACTTGTGCCCGCCAATAGTGGCTGAAATCCGCGCCGGTGTTTGGGGAATTGTGCGCGTATTATCGGGCCGGTGTTTGGGGATATGCGCGCGTATTATCGGACCGGTGTTTGGGGAATCGTGCCCGCCACTAGTGGCTGAATCCCGGGCTAGTGTTGGGGGA
>NW_028283321.1:0-21345 GCF_059441175.1 Urocampus carinirostris
CATCCTTTGATTATAACGGTTCATCATTTGGTTGTCGTAGTTGGCTCTCAAACCAGCAACATCCGTGTTAGCAATCTGCGCTGTTTGCGGTGTGATGAAGCTTGGGTTTTGCACCTGGCTGCCGCCGATTAAAGCTTGCATTTCATTAAAATCTTGTCCGCGACGGCTGTCATCTAGTGCAGCTTGTTGAAGGCTGGCCTGGTTATTTGCACCAACTCGCGAGAGGTCGTTTTGATACATCTGCTGATTAGATGTGTTACCAAACCCGGCTAAAGATTGGTTCTGCCCAAATCGCTGCGCTTGCCCTTGGTTCGCGAAAGCCGAGCGTTGCAAATTCTGCCCAAACTGCTGAGACTGCGCGGCGTTCTCAAACTGTGTGCGCTGTGCTTCCAGCCCTGCCAATCGGCTTTGCTCTTGGCCCGCTCCAAGTATCGCCCCTAATCGGGCGTCATTTTCACCGCGATTGAGGTCGCCCATGGCATCATTATAAGCTTGGGAACCTAAGCGGACACCTTGGGCAGCCAGCCGCGATTCGAGTTGTTCACGGCGGCGGTCAAGGCCCGGGCTCATCCGCTCAACTAGCGCATCTTCTACACGCTGGCGATCTTTTGAAAAATCTGTCCCATAAGTTCGGGAGATTGGGCCAGCGTCATCAATATTACTTGTCACCTCTCCCCCGCGACTAAATGAGGTTTGCAAGGAAGGACCGTTGCCTACGCGGTCTAGGCTTATAGCATCGGGGCGTCGTATATCATTTAAGCGGTTTTGCGCTAGGTTTGCCATGCCACTTCTCAGCCCCATTTGCTGGTCAAATAAGCCCTGCATTTCTGGGCTCAAAGACTGCGTGGCGGTGTAAGTTGGGATTTGGTGCGTTTGACCAGTATTCGGGTCACGGTAGGATTGGGTCCCCGTTTGACTATAGGTCAAACTCCCATAGGGGGTCACTTGATTGACGTTGTTAAGACCCTGCTGCGCGATAGCCGTCGCTATGTTTTGGGACGTTTGTGCGCCCGCAACTTGGCGGGGATCGGAGGGTTTAGGTGCTCGTGGTTTGCCCATGTCGGCCTCTCATAAATTTAGAATTCAAAAAATCTGCGCCCTTGAGAACAGCTATAACCTCTGCCTCGCCTGGCGCGCGCAACTCAGGAATAAAATGTTCAGATGCGCCCAAGGCCGCCCAAATACGGCGGGCGCGATGATTATGTTCACTATGCCGCGCCACAAGAACGCGGCACCCGAGTTGTTGGATTGGATATTCCCCAAAGATCAAAGCAATCGCATGGCGATCTGCCCAATCGCGGCGCGTGGAAAAGGCAGATAGCTCAATGCTTCTATGCTCAGGCTCCCAGTTGTGGTAAACGATACCTGCAACAAGACCCTCATGGTCATTGGCAAATCCAATGGCTGTGCAATTTCGGGAGAAGCTGTGTCGCCCCCTGCCATAAACCATGCTCAACAAAATCCTTCACATGCTCGTGCATGTCTAGGACAGGAACGACGCTAACCATGAACTACGCCACCACTTGATAAAGTAAGATCAATAGAAATCAGTTCACATCCCAATTTGTTGGTCTGTGCTGATGTTACTTGAATCTGCGGCGCTAAAGTTTCACCATGCCCCGATATACTTTCCCAACGTTCGCGAACCTGCGCGCCAGTCGAGCCACTATCGCCCCAAAACGTCAGGTCCCAATCTGAGGTATCCCAATTACTCTGCCCATTGTCAGGTGTTACAGGTGAAGACGGCCCCGCGCCAAAGCTACAGATGTAGTCTGCTGCTACTGTATGCTTCGATGCAAAATCCGTTGTATGCAACCATTTTGCACGAATAGCATGGGCAGTTTTAAAGCGTCCAGGCGCACCTAAGTGGTCAAAGCTCAAACAAGCGCGACATTCAAAGGCGTTACCATTGTCAAAACCGCCTGTATCGCAAATGAACACGTTCCCGTTGCGATCACCGAAATAGAGATTATCGCCCAAAACCGCCATGGATTCAATTTGCCAACCTGTATATTTAGTCCACGCACCTGTTGCCAAATTCACAGCCCAACAATAGGTGTCTGGTTGATCCGCGGGCGCAACTACCGCCATGTTTCGGCTATCCGATTTAGCGAGTTCCCAAACGCTAAGGGTACCAGTCGATCGGGCCGCATGATGCCAATCTGGGTCGATATTAACGCTTAAGGCGCTCAAGCGCAGCTGCGAAGGGTCTTTAACCGTTGCTGCTGAAAAGGGGATAAGGCCTGTACGTGTGGCTACAATCAAATCACCGCCTATATGCATAGTCGCATTTTTGCCTAATGGTTCCCCGATGTCGTAAACCCCTGCCAGGCTCCATCCATCCACTGGATCACCCGAATAAACGGCAAACTCACCTTGATCCGTCGCAAAGACGCATCGGTCATCCAACCCCGCGCCACTATCAGATGACCAAGTAGCTCCAAACAATAAAGAACCGCCCTTATTGAACACGCCAGCTAGCGGCAGCCTAACGGCCTCACCAGCGACGGAGTTAACACCAAGATACCAAGCGTTCATGCTGCTTTGCTCGATAAAGAAAGTTCGGTTGCGATATGACCAAATGTGGCTCAACAAACTGGTTTCAACGCCTGTAATGGCGAAGGGCGTGGACACCCCTGTGACCTGTTGCCAACCAGTACCATCATAGATTTGTAGCGGGTCAACGCCATTAACGATTGACAAGAAAGACCCGCCATCGGTTTGCATTTCCAGGTGCGAATAATCTCCGCTTGTTTGGCCTGTAATAACAGGTGTAAGCGTTGCGCCGTTGGCGGTATTATCACTAAACTGATAGACATTGCCAGCATCAGCGGCGAAATAAACGCCCGTTCCATTTGCTTGATACTGGAACAAGTTTTGCACTGCGCTGCTAATGGTTACTTTGACCTCAGTTCCCCCACGCGGCTCGATCCCCGTGCTAGTCGGCCAGAAATTTTCTAACACAATCGCAGCACCCATAGGCCCCGTTGCAAGTGGTGTATTTGTAATCAATCCCTCTATGGGGGCTGTGTAGGTTTTAGAGAGGGCAGAAGGCGTTTTATCACTGGGCGTCGCTATGCGGTTGCCAGAGCGAACTCGTGACGGTTGGACCTTAATCATGCCTCGCCCCGATCTGCCTTAGCTTCAGTAATTAGAGCGGCCTCAAACTCAGCAAGCAAATCATCAAAGTCTTGGCCTTTTTGACGCTTCCACCTGTACAACGCGCCCTTCTCTAGGAGGTGCTCAGGAATCAAAATGGCATCGGCATTCTCTGTGATTTCTGCCTTACCCCCAACCCACCAGCTAGACACATAGCTGAATTTAGCTCCATCAGCGTCGAGGGCTGGGGAAAACTGTATTTTGCCATTAGTTAAATGATAATATGGCTGGGCTGAGGGGCGCGAACGCAAAAAATGCCATTGCTCAGGGGCGACAACTGGACGGACGGGATGAAAACCTGTTTTATTTAGACGAACTGCACCGCTTTGGGCCATTTTAAAAAAATCGGGCGGCAGGTCTTGCTCATAAACGCCCCCCGCTACTGTATGTTCTTTAAACAGCCGTGCCCATTCTACGCGACTAGCGATTTCTCCCCCCGCTTGGTTCATAAATTCCTTAATTTGGTCTGTTTCAAAATCCCCAGCGGAGATTTGCGGGTTTTGTCGATCAAGGCCGATTGCTAACAATATCCTTTTAAGAACTGTTCCTGCCGTCATGGTCCAACTCGTCTGAATGTGGGCTGCGTTCCTGCATAGCGTTTTGTCCTTGCAGCTTTGTTTGCTTCTTGAATTAGCCCGCCTAGGTAAGTGCCTGTGGCCGCAGCCTCTTCAATAAGCCTCTTGCTGGTGTAGGCTTGGAACATCACTGCATATAAATACATTTCGGGCTCTTGCTCTAAAAGCCACGTGGTCCCGTTGGTCTCAAGCGAAGGCAGCGAAGCGTAGTATATCAACGTATGTTCTGTGCTGGGTTCAGATGACTTGAGGGTTGAAGCTTGGACGCAATAGCCCCGGGTATAGCCGTCAATAAGTTCAGGCAGCGGGACGCGGGGCAATTCGTGCAAAGCGGTACGTAACGACCTATCCTGCTCGTAATTAGAAGGCAGAGCCGCTAACCCATTAGCATCTGTCGTGAGTGCTGACTCAGTTTCCATTCCACCCAGGCGCAAGCGCTTAGACAACTGACCCTCCGCCAGCCCTACAAACATTTCCCCTTTCGTCGAAACATCACTAATGCCCGTTCGGTCAGTGACCTCGGATAGCAGTTCTGAATAATCCGAGAGCACTACAAGTACCCTTCAAATGTGCGCATGTTCGCATTGTCAGCATCATTTAAAAACTTTCGCACATAGTTCTCATCGTATTGCCGCAGCGCGGGCAAAATATGCTGTTCCGCGATGTGGCTGGGCACACTAGCCACCTTGCGTAAGTCACCAAACCTTTGCCCTGATGTTTCATTACGTTCAGAGGCATTAGCATTTAAAATTTCTCTTAGGCGCATATTTTCTTTAACAATCATGCCTTCCTTTTCGTTCACGTCATAATAGACTTTGCGAATGCCTGTGACGGGATCGTATGAAATGACTTCGCCATGTTCGTATATGGGGTGCTTCATTAGTTCGCCTTAAGCTAGAGTCGCGATGCCGCTGCGCACGAGATGACGTGCTAGATCGGGACCAACCGTCCGCGTTTCGCCCGGAAGAATCTTGCTTGTGATACCTGGTTCGAGATTGTATCCGCGTAAAAACTCGACATTAACGGCTGGGCCATCCTCGCTTTTCTGAGGCGCCTTTGACTGTTTGCTGTTCATAGGAATTTTCCTTTTTGAAACAAAAAAAGGGGCACGTGGCCCCTTTTGTGGTTTATGTATTAGACTTTAAGCAGGTTGCAGATCGTGCATCCCGCCATGTGCTGCTTCGTTTTTAACGATCAGTGTGAATTCCATGACCATGCCATAATCTTCACTGTCCGCTACTTTTGCCAGCTTTTCAGTTTTGAATTTGCGCAACGTGCCTACCTCAACGTAGTTGGGGTCTATCAAGTAGGCATCACGGGCACGTTGGAAACGGTTCACCGTGGTTGCAAGTGTTCCAAAGTCACCAATATAAATATCCATTTTAGAAAGGATTGCGTCCTTTCGACGGCTGGTGAGGCCCATGTCATGCGTTTGTCTCTTGTCCCCAAGTCCAGGGAAGTTAGAGAAGGTCCGCTTAAGGGCGGTGGGCAACATCAGAACATTCGGGCTGCCACCGTTGTCAAACGCTGACTGCTGTGTATTCTGCAAAATTGTCTCAGTAAAAGTTCGCAGAGTGCCGTCTGTTGGTGTAGATGTAGTTTTGTCACTTTGGATGCCACCGTCAGCACCGGACGCCCCCCGATCAGTATTGGAGGTTAGGAAAGATGCGAATGATCCACATTTGCGAGTACCGCTTATATTACTAGAACCTTCCGTCACACCGACCATACGCCGTTCGACATCAAGCATTATTTCTTTAGCCGTTTTCTTTAAAAGACGCTTAATTTCACCTCCACGAGACTTCCCGCGACCATAAAGTTTAATAGCCTCGGTAGTTCCACTGACCGAGAATGAATCAGTCGCGATTTGCAAATAGTTTCCTGATTCTTCGGGCTGGGCCTTGACCGCAGGGGCGTAAACATCAGCCTCGGCTTTAGCGTTATCTTGGGGGTCACGTAGTTTATCAACTAGCCACGTGTGATAGGTCGCCTTTACGTCGTTGGTGTCACCAACTAGCTTTAAGAATTCTGTGTCATCCACAGAAATATCATAGAGGGCGTCTTCGACGTCTTCTGACATCTTAACAAGAGTTGTTGTTGTTGTTGCTCCGCTTCGCGTTGCCATGGTAAATTACCTTTTCTAAAGTTCAATAGCATCAACTAGCGCATTGGCTGTTTTTGCAGTTGGGTTGTTGGTATATGCATCACGAGCTTGTTGGCCTTTGTCTTTTGGCACGACGCCACGTCGAGGTTGACGCCCTTTGCCGGGTTTAGCCGACTCTTTGCGCCGAACCGCCGCACGGGCATTTTCTGCCGCAATCCCAACCGCTGCCTTTTCGGCCATAAGAGCCAGCCGATGGTCAATCGGACCGTTTAACTCTTTTTCGGTAAAACCAAAAGACAGAGCCGTTTTACGAACGGAACCATCGAAGCCATCTCGCTTCCTGGCATCTTTTAGGTCGGGCCGGGCTTGTATCAGCTTGGCGTCTTCCGCTTTTTTATATTGCGTAAGATGCTCCTGCATCACCTCGCCGTCGTAAGTCTGATGAGCATTAGATTGCTCAATAAGACCTCTCATCTCTGCATAGGCTGCATTGCGCAGTGCAATTTGCTCCTGATACCCCCCTGGGTCTTGGCGAGCCAAATCAATGGGGGGCTCAGGCGGGATCAGGCCTTCAACAAACTTAATTAGTTCTGCATATGTTTTGTTTATGGTTTGTGAGTGATTCGCGTAGGTTTGCATTTGCTCTTGGGCAACTTGGCGTTCCTGGCTCAACAATTCAGTTTTATGGCGGTAGTCCTGATCTTTCAGATACCCCGCTTTCAAGTCACTTATGCTGACGGTTTCGCCATTGTCCATAACCACCTTGTAATCACCATCTAAGTCTAACTCCTCAGACACGCCTTCGTCATCTTCGCTATCCAGTGTTTCATCACCTTCCTGATCCGAATCATCGTGGCCATCGCTCGGTTGGTCATCCTCAGTTTCATCGTCCGCCAAAAAAGAATCTAAAGCATCGTCGAGGCTGTCCGAAGTCGGTTCCTCTTGCTCTGCAACATCTTCCAAATCTTGGGGTTCTACAATGTCGGCATCTGCCATTCTCAACTCCTATGGTTGGTTGGGGACTCCGCGATATCTATGCGCGGGTGGGCTTTGCGGGTTTGGTCTGCTGTCCCTGTGAAAGGGTTTTCAGATCTTTGCGCAAAGTTCGTATAGCCTTCACCGTTAACATGGCGGTGAGGCGTGTTTCGTTATCCTTTACAGATGAGGTCAGCGATCTAGCCGCTTCTTCGAAAGCTTTTGTTTCGAGCTTCGTAAGGCATTCTTGCAACAAGGTGCTGTGCATGAGCATCTCAGCTTCGCCGTTAGGCGGCACTTCAAAATCAGTCATCTAACAACAGCAAAAAAATTGCTGCCTCCTCATCTCTCTTTAATTGTCGTAGCCTGTCTAAAAATTCGTCTGCTGCCTTCTTGCGCAGGATTTCTAACCATCGGGCAAATGGGGCTGAATTTATTGCATTTGCTTTCAGCACAGGCATAGGCGGCAAATCGATGGCCACCTCACTCGGCAAATCATTGATTACCTTATGAACTTTTCGTTTTATTCGCCGTCTTTTGTTTTTGTTAATTCTGCGGCCTTTGCCTGATAGAAGTTCAATAACTTCATCGATTGGCAACAGTTTTTCCTTGACCCTAAGATCGTCACTTGGTTCATCGTCTCGGTCCCGCCAAACTAGACCACCTCCAGAACTAGGCTTTCTTTCTTTCTCTGGATTGCCCCAAGAGCTGCCCCAGGCGCCCCCCCAAGACCTAGCCCAAGTGGCAAAACTCATCAGTCAGCGGGGCCCCAAGTGTCGCCGTCCACACCAGTGCCTTCTATTGTCACACTATTCACCTGTACAATATTGGCTTCCATGACTCCTGTGGTCTCTCTGACACTTGCAGACCAAACAGCATCGGCATTATTTGTTGCCGTTGGTACATTCGCAAGCAAACCAGATGTTCGTTCAATGTCTGCGCGGATTGCCGCTACCAATGCAATCTGGTCGATGTTTTGATTGCCAATCGCACTAACAATGGCATTTAAAACAGCTTCACCATCGCCTTCGTTTAAAATAGCTTGCTCAACAGAGGTTGAGATTTGTGTAATTGTCGCTGCATTAAGTGTTGCTTCGGGAAATGATGTCAGTGTTCGCGAAGCCACAGCCCATACATCTTCCGCACTATGGCGGCTAAAACCTGTAGCGGTTGCCCATTGCCCCTGATTCTGCTGTAATTCACTTGTATCTGCCAGAATCGCGGCAATGCCTACGTTATCCGGCGCAACCGTATTGGCCCCGTCCGTGCCTCGCATATCACTGTTTGCCGTAACCGTATCGACCAGGGTAACGTGGGCGACAGTATCACTGACCGGGTCAAAGGTCGAAAGGTTTGAAATATCAGCTTTAAACGCATCAGCATTGCTACCTTCTGTGAATTTTGTGTAGGTCGCTTCCGCCGTTTGCCCAGGCGTTGCCAGGGCGAGCAAAAGTGCCTCAACGGCTAGAGAAACCATGGTTTCCCCCACCCCTGTCGGGGTGGCATTCTGCTCAAACCCTGTACCATTCTTAACGACCTTCAGATAATATGTTGTGTTGGCGGCAAAATTAAAACGGTAATTACCCGTACCATTAGCTAACCGGTTAGTAGACGATGCCCGATTTGCATCGGACCCATAGACCTCCCAGCTATCAATTCCTTCAAAGCTCAGAAAGCTATCACCATTTGCATCAATAATACCGCCTGAATATACCTGACTGTCATCGGATGGTGTAAACACACGCCCGCGTGTAATGCGAATTTCGGAAATGTCAGGCGTTGTCGACAAAACGATATTGTCATCCACCGTTATATTTAGATGAGTCACCAGCGTGTTGCCACTTAACTCAGCATATTCCTCAATAGTTAATGCCCCAGAGCTATCGCGCTCAAGAGTTGGAATGTCTTGTCGGGTCTTCCAGTGGAGCCATTCATAGAGTTCGCGCAGCGTAGCATCTGCACTGACTGTTGCCGATATTCCAGACAAAGTGAACTTCACGCCATCTAAAGCCGCTGCTTGGACCTCAGTCAGTTGAATATTGGGATTAGCAACAAGCAGCAGAGGCGAATTGACTGCCGCCCCATCGTTTTGCTCGGGCGGGGTGCCCGCACGGATGTCTCCACTATTCGCTATTGAGCCGACAAGCAAATTATAACCATGGGCATAAATCACCTGATTATAACCATTGCCACCATCAATCCGCTCAGTCCAATTAACGCTACCCGCATTAGCATTGCTGCCTGAAATCGAAGCAGTAGCCAACTCGATTTCAAGTGTTGGAAAAATCCCATTGCTATCGGCTGTTAGATTATATTGAGCTTCATTACGCGTATCCCAAGCAACCAGCTTTGCACCTGCTATGTTTTGGCTATAGTTTCTGGTCGCGAAGAAGGCGGCCCCGACCCCCCCATCACGGCCGTCTAAACGAACGTTGCCTCGACCTACCTCACTTTCACAGTTGAATAGGTGAAGAACGCTGCCGCCATCTTTAACAGCAAATAGCTGCGTGGGCTTTTGCCCCTCAAATACCACCCCATAAACCCGCTGAGTCCGTGCGGGCCAAAACCATACCCCCGCTTTACTATCTACAAATTTATTGCCAACAAATTCGGCGGCGGGCCCATTGAAAGATAGCTGTTGCAGACCAGTGAATGTATTGTTTTTAAACACTTCTGTCGGTGCTGCGCTACTCCCTGTTGCTGGCCTACGCCAGCCAATAGTCACGTACCTAAACCCCGCATGACTACGGTCTGCACTGACCACGCAATCCACCATACGATTTGCTGCGATCCGGTCCCAGCCTGTAATGGCGTTAAAACGGATGTGCGAGCGATCAAACCGAATATCAGCATTGCCACGGTCGATCATTGTTGAGCCATTGTTTGCGATGACGTAGGTTGAGTTACTCTCTCCCGTCGTCGTATTTGTCTTATTTAAAATGATTTGCGAATCTTGGAATAAGAGAAATCCACTTGTTGGGACCAAAATTTCAGCCGAGTTGCCATTAAGTAAAAGGGTCTCATCGAAGATCGTAGTATTACCCGTCAGCGTATTGCTGGCCGTGATCTCTTTTATATCCCCGGCTAGTGTATTGTTTATTGTTAGGCCTGTGCCTGAGGTAATACTCATAAGATAACTCCAATTTTAGACATTAAAAATCTGTTATTGGATTGTTTGGGTTGGGACTGGCTGAGAGCCAATGACATTGCCTTTATCATCTCGCACCAGTTCTTTCGGGCCCGACTGACGAGCCAACATCTCACCAATGTGAGCCAACGCTTTTGTTTGCATCGCCGTAGCTTCGATGTGTGCTTTTTGATGGTCTGCTAGCATTTGTACCGCAGATGACAGTGGCGCTAAAATATTGCCTGAACTGGCGCGGGGTAACTCCCCGCCGCCTTCGCCGTCCAATGAACTCGCATCCACCTCAAGCTCTTGGGCTAGACCTATTTCCCCTGCTGCGGCTAGTTTTATAGCCTCAATTCGCATCCGCGAAGCGGCCTCTAAACGTTTATTACGCTCTTGGGCTTCAACCTTTATTTTTTCCAGCGCAATCGCTTGCTGCTGCTTCAGGCTATCAGACTGCGCTTGTAAATTTGCGTTAAATATACGTTCTTGCGAATTAAATTGAGCTTGAGCGCGCTCTTTTTCAGCCGAAGCTTGAGCTTGCAACTGAGCTTTGAGTTGCTCTAACTCCATTTTCTGCTGAAACTCCGTCGGCTGTTGTTGCTGCGCTTGTAAAGACTCTTGGACCTTCTCCATGTCGGGTTTTTTGAAGAATGGTTCGGCTCCAGCCAAACCCGCAGTTTGGGCCATTTTATCAATCAACTTCCAAATATTCATTGCATCGACGAATGGATTATTTGCAGTTCCAAATGCCGTAATTAACTCCGTTTGGAGCTGTTTGAAAATTTGTAAAAGGCCCATTGCCCTTTCTTTAGTGCCGGAACCGAGACCAACATTAACAGTCACATTCATGTTAGCATTCCAGGTACGTGGATCAAATGTCACAAAAGCCCCACGCAAATAGACCTCACGGGGGGCGTCCGCGTGCGCAACATGCAATCGGTAAAGACCCTGCATTAACTTGCGGACGCCGCCACGCGCCATATTCCGAATGGTCATTTCGACCGACGCCAAACCGCGATCTGATAGGATTTGGGCGGCTGTGGCTGATGTATTTTGCAGGGCTTCCGGATCGAGCGCGCCTGACTGGTCTGTCACACCGCTATTATCCCGAATTTCACTATCCGTGTAATTCATTACGGCTAGAGCTTCGTTGCCGTAAAACGGCACCTGCAAGGGCTGAATGGCATCTTCAACTCTAGCACCTTCCTCCAGCTCGATTGGCTCACCCGGCACATCGTTATATAGTGACTGAAGCCCCGCTTCAGTCAGCTTAGTCGGATCATATGCGCGTTTTTGAGCATCCTGTTGATACAAACTGTCCAGCAAAAGGCGCTTCGCAGCGGTCTTAACGGACTGGCTCTGCATGACATCCTCAGCCAAAGCCCGGCCATCGAACTGGTGCGCAGATCGCTCAGATACAATTTCGGCGTAAGGCGCCTCTGAGACCGGCTCAATATCTAGGATAACATTTGCGCCGTTCGATGAATCCGAACGTTCGGCCATGCACACTTTGTAGAGTTCTGCGATGCCATCCCCGTCCAGGTCCAGATATGTATAAACCTCATAAACTTGAACCTCTTCCATCGACTTCGACGGGTCTGCTTGTATCGTAGTGTAGTCCTTGCCGGCCCTCGCCTGTTTCTCAAGCTCATCTTCACTTAGATGTTGGTATCCGCTCAATGACTTGACTACATCCTTGTGGTATCCACGGCTGACCAATTCAGACCGTGTGACCCTTTGGACTTCACCGACCAAAGGACTATCTTCAATAGTTTTTGCGCCTGGGTGGAATAAGAAATCCTCCCGGGGGATCGCTTCGGCTCTAATATCAACATTCTCGACCATTCGTCGAAGTGAGAAATCGTAAACAAGAATTTCCTGATCCCCCACAATTTCGAAACGCTCGACAACATTAAAAATCTCAGTGTCTGGATCGCTTTCTAGTGCCGCCAGTTTTTCCGCCGGCTGGCCTGTATGCTCATGCACCGTTGCCTTTTTTCGTCTCCAAGCGACCCATTTGACTATCCCAGTTTTTAGCCTGAATGCATCTTGGATGGCATCATAGATTGCAGGTTCAACCCTACTTTCTTCGATGACCACATTATTCATAAAGTCGGATGCACTCTCAGCGGACTCCACCTCGTTTTCGCTCGACGGGAGAACCTCAACAAGCTCATCGTCCGCAAAAAAAGCCCGGATGATTGACGGCATAATCTTTTTGACGACACTTCGGAAATCCAGAGATACGGCCCGCGACCTGCCCGATTTCGGATCAGGAAGATCACTCATTACACCATTATAATAGTCAATGGCTCGCGACCATTCATCACGACGCTCGTCGTTATGCTTCTCGCAAGCCCTAATATGCATGCGAATTTGATCTGCGACATCGTCTAGGTTTTCGATGCCATCTAAATCCATATTCTAAACCCTTTTTTGCGCAGCCCATTCAGGCCTAGTTTTAGATTTCGGCGGTTTATGCGCCACGCACATAAGTCCGAACGCGTCGGCTGCATGGCTCGCCCAATCGTGGTTTGGCCCGAGGCCAATGTTCCGATTTTCATCCCACCTCTCATGGTACCAAGCCAAAGCATCTATCAGACCGCTACACTTGGCTTCGTCTATCCAAATCGACGGCCAAAGCCGACGGGACGTTTCAATGCGCTTGAGAGCCGCGCCTTTTCCTTGGTTCGGTACAGTTTGCACCGAAAAACCCGCAGATCGAACATGATCCTCAAACCTAACGGCTGTGACCTTATCGCGCTGGTCCGCGTCGTGCGGCAAATGGCACTTGGCCGTGCCATAACCACCGCCCCTCAGCCAGTTTAGGTGTGCAGACAGTGGCTGTCCGGTTGCCTCGTAGTAATCAATCACCCGGATTGATGACCCGACAAATTGTGCGACAACGATGCTGGTCGCGTCTGACACACCGATGTCCCAAAAAGCAAAGATCGGCATAAGCGGATCAAGCGTCACTGCGCCTATCCGCTTGTCCTGCCTGGCCTTTGTTACATCCTTTTGGTAATATGCCCCTGATCGAACGGTGGCATAACCACCCTGCCAAATATGGTCATACATCTCGGGTCGATCACGCAAGCAGTCTTGTCTCTCTTGCTCAAGCTCGGCTGGGAACCATGGATTATCGTTCCAGTTTGCCGAAATCACGGCGGCGCCGGTCGGCAAGCCCCCCCCACGCAGCATTATGTCCACAGGGTCTGTTTTTCTGCGCGGGTTCCAACTAAACCAAAGCTCTGACCCAGGTGCGCGGATCGTTGGTCGCAACAGCTCTAAAGATGTTGCCGATAGTGTTTGAGCTTCCTCAACCCACGCCCGGTGAAAGCCCTCAAGCGACTTCACCGATTCCGCCGTGTGGTCCTGCATGCCCTGGAATATTATTTGACCATCTTTTGGCAGTTCTATGCGATCCTTCCAGGCCCTAAAGCCATCAGCCTCACCGAGCCCCATTTTGCGAATTTTAGACTCAATCAGCTTCTTCGCGCTGTCCTTGAGACTTTTCTGAACCTCCCGGACACAAACCGCTTGCAGCCCCTCGCCATGGTCGCCTGGGAAACGTAGCGCATCCTCAACGGATAGCTCGCCAAAAAAGTGTGACTTGCCAGATCCACGGCCGCCCCAGGCACCTTTATATCGCGAAGGTTCTAGCAGAGGCAGAAATACCTCTGCTGTTTCAATTCGAAGGACGGACAACCTTACGCTCAATTTTTTGGTAGTTCACATCCGCCTGAATTTTTTGTGGAGCATTATAGCCGCACATGCTGTTATGCTCCTTGACGGCCGAAACCGCGGCACCGAAGGAACCTTCGACCATAGCCCGGTCATAGATCGCATCTAACCGCTTAAGATTATCCTCTCGGCTCTTCTGGGCTGTTTGGGCCGTCTCTATGCGCAGTTTAGCAAGACGGGATTGGATTTTAGCATTTTTTAGCAGTTTGTCGGCAGAGGTACCTGCGGATTTTTTTGAATATCCTGCTTCAGCGCAGGCGTCCGAAGCACTCTTACCGCCCGCTAGAGCCTGACAGAATTTCTCCTGCCTATCGTTCAATTTTTTCATATGGTCTAACCATGCCATAGCCCCAGCAAAAGCCGCTTTGGCATCTCCGAATTGTCGGGGGGGGGTCTGTGCTAACGCAAAATTCTGTCAGACGTTTACATGTCTTAACGAATTACACCCCTGCCCGCATTGCAATGGGTTTGTCAAGCATTTTTTTAAAGGCGAAAAATCGATTGATTTTATGGGCTTCAAAAAAAAATAAAAAATTTGCATTTTAGGGGTTGCCAAGCTCCTAAAGGCATAATATATGTCTGTTCATCAGAGGCAATCAGGCCTCGCAGCAACAAAGGCTAAACAAATGCAAAACCTTATTAAAACAAATTTAGACAACTCTAGCCGCCCAGATGATTTCTGCGCACTCGAGCAAGCCGAAGATCGCCACCTTCAGCTTATCGCTGAGGCGAGAGATGAAAAATTGTGCGAACCTTTTGATGATATTGAGGATATGCTAATTGAATTTGACCGGGCGGCGGTTTCGACAGAAACAATGCAACAAATTTTAGATTCACGTACCAAGCATTGGGCATTGGCGGGCACTCGTTACACTTATAAGGGTTTAGAAATTTTTACGGATGCACGAGTGCGTAAAGGCCAACAGAAAACCGATATTTACGTTCAAGAACTGGACAATGGCAAAACATTATGGATGCTTCGGTAACAATACCACCCCACAAGCTGCCCGCTTTGCTGCGGGCGGCCAGGGCCTTCGCAGGGCTTAAGCAGTCAGAGCTCGCCAATATTTTCGGCGTCAATCAGTCAACTATAAAGTCTTGGGAGCATGGCGAAAAATCGCCTCGATCCGACCAGGTTGAAAAATGGGTTTTTGGCGAGATTGAAAAACTCGCGGATTATTTAGGTCAAATCTTGGATTTATTGGAAGATGATGAAATCAACGGGGTTGACCTATCTGGCGACGATGACGCTGCACTGCATCAGTTTGTCGTTTCGGCGTTAGCAATAGCTAACGGGCATCAGGTCGAATTTGGGCTTGATTGATTGTAAACCTGGACAGCCTTGGCGCAAAGCGCGCGCCAGCCACAACATCAAGGAGTTAACTTATGACCAAGTCAGTTTTTGGTAATAAAATTCAAATTATATTGGAAAAAAGATTGCCCGAATGGCATCGTGGGGATCCTGGGCAAAATGAAAAAAATAAAACAATCATAGAGGCCTGGGACAAAAACGGTCTATCGATTGGCAAAGAAGGCAAATATTGGTCAATATACCATACCGCTACCTCTGTTAGAGTTTACCAAGATTTATGTAGGGTGAAAAGGAAAGATATTGTCGCCCTGCGCGATAGTATTTTGGCCGCCGATATTACAGATTGGGCTGAAAAAGAGCCAGACACATCGAATCAAGTATTCCTTGCCATCTGCAAATTAAATTCTGAGGTGCCAAATGCCATGAACTGCCGTCCTATCGGCTAGCAAGCAAATTGAGTGGGAGTTTCTGATTATTTTCGATAATTCGGTCAAAAAGCATAAGACCTATATAAATCTATAAACTCTATGACATCTCTGATACGATATTCAGACAGGGCCTCATTTGATCGCCTCTGTGCCCTGTCTCCCATAACTTCATCAATCAAGCACCGCATCGCCGCGCGAAAGGCTGTTGGATTTTCCGCCCTTGCTTCCTTCTCCCAATCCGTGAAATCAAAGGCCCAGGCGGTTTCTTCTAGGGTTGCATCCGCTTTGTTAGCAAACCCGCTTTGTTCATAAATTATGCCCCTGGCATAGGGGGAGGGTCGGCCAAGGATTTGCCATGCGCGAAAATGGCGGGCGGCATAGCTGCGGCCCAAATCATGCTGTTCTTGGCTAACATTTCCCAAAAGCACATGAACCCCGATAGGATAACCTGCCATTGGGCTATGCGCTTTGCTTTTCAACGCGTCGGGAAACAAGGATTTACGGTAAGTTAGGTCAGGCAAAACTTTCTTACGCTGCGCCGACCCGCTGGGCCGTTTGGGTATCTGTGGCACTGGCGCCCTCCCCTGCCTTCGAGCTTTCTTTTGGAACTTGGATGGCATAGCCCAGTCCTAACCCTCTTTAAATGGCCTTAGAATCGATTTTAGAGCGTTTTGAAGGCGGTTTAACTCCAAAAATGAAGGGAGATAGCCGGCGGCCCCTTCTTTGCCTGTACAGGCCTTATTTTCAATCATAGGCATTATTCCTCCCACCGCTCTCTTTGCCTACTCGACGATCATCCAATCATCAGCGAGCATGTCTGTTTGTGAGGCGAGCCAGCCAGGCTGCATTTCGCCCGTTGCCGTCATCATGTCGATATGTGCGTTAATGACCGTCCCCTCTTCAATTCCTGCCAATCCATAAGGACTTTCAGGGTGAACGGACTTAATCGGCTTGCCCTCGACATAAACCAGCCACATGCCCTTGCCATTCCATCCAGCACGAGCGACTTTATTGCCACGTTTAAGTTCTGCTAGCGCAGCGCCAAAATTTAACTCCTTACTTGGTGAATTACCCATCATAGTATTTATCCTTTTCGGTTGGGTGTTGATAAATTGATGACCTTAGACATCATCTGCCCATCTTTCTTTCTGGCTGATAATTTCTAAGAGTTCTTGGAATAATTGCGGGGCGTGGTCAGCAATATCATCACGGGTAAATCCGGCCACTCTAGCCGCCCTGGCGATGTCAGCTCCTGATCGAACCATAATCCGCAAATAGTTTTGGGTTCTTGGATCACGCATTCGCGTGGCAATGCCACTCATGGCTTTTCACCCCTTAGCGGTATGGGGTTTAAGCCTTTTGTTATTTCTGAAATTGAAGCGCCAAGGCTATTTTTGGTTTGTCGTCGATGCGGACTTTCAGGCTGGGGCAACGGTGATGATTTTCTAGCCAGAATTTTGGATGCCGCCAGCCAGTTGCCCTCATCCATCAACTCTTGATACCGGGCTCTTTGCTCCTGGCTGAGGTCATCTATGCGGCTCTGACGCTCTGCGTCGCGCTTCGCCTGGATCTGGCTTTGTGCCTCTCGCCTCTGCCTACAAGACAGCGCATCCTTCAACTCCCAAGCTCTAGCTTGCAAACGCTTAAATTGCAAAGGCAGATATTTTGACAAGGTTGCCGGCATAGGGCGGAAAACCTCCACAGCCGTACACTTCGCTATAGCCTCTTTCAGGGCCCAACAAGGAATTGAGCCGAAATGCGTTTTGAGAATCTGCGCATAAGCAGTCCCCTCAAGCTCGTCTTTTTGACCCGTCGGCATGCCCAATACCGGAACCGTAATCGCCGCGAAGGCGCCCGAACTTTCTGCGGCCCCATAGCCCAGCATGGATTCAACCTTTGCCAAATCAGCCCGCAATTCTTCGGCAGTCAAGCTCGATAACTTTTGGATCGTCGTCCGGTCCGGCTTGGGGCTGTCCGCCCACATGATCGGCGACGAAGGCGCTGTCTGCGTCGAGGCCAAGCCCGCGAAGGAAGCCTCTACTCGACGGGCTAAGGCTTGGGCCTGGTCGCTGGGGCTGTTGTGGTTTTTTGCCGGAGTTGCCAGGCTGGTGGGATTGGACATGGTTGAAATACCCGTTGCTGATTTTGGTTTTCAGATCGTTGCGATAGGCGCTAGCCCAGTTGGCGAGCTTGCGTTGGCTGGCAGGGGCACGCTCGGTTCGGTATTCGATGAATTCCTGAAACGCGTTCAGCACCGATGGCCAAGGCACAGCCATGGTGATTTCCGTGAACACCTCCTGGGCGGTCGCTTGCAGGGTGTCCGGCATCTCCTGCCCTCGGTGCCAGGGGCAAACCGTTTTCACGAATTTGGATTTTTTCGCTTCGGCTCGGGGGGGACCAACCTCGCTAGAGGTTGGGGGGGTATTGGTCTCGGTCTCGGTCTCGGTCTCGGTGTATCGATACCCTATCGATAGGGTATCGATAGGGTTGTCCGAATTTGAGATAAATTTTACCAATTCAGCGTTGTTTTCTGAGTAAGGATTTTTTGCCAAATCCCTTGCCAGGCCTAGCTTTATAGCACCATCAGGCAAAGCAAGCGCCAACTTGATGGAGCCCGCCGCGTGCTTGGCGTTCATAAGGGGGTTGTCGTCCAAGTATCTCAATAAGCGGATAACCCTATTAGAGGGTTCGTATAGGGTTAAGCCAGCATCGGATAGGGTATCGATAGCCCTATCAAAGCCCTTTAAATCCAGACCTATATCAACGGCTGCATACTTCGGATTTATCACAAAGCATCCGATAGAATTAACTTGTGGTGACGACCAAAGATACAAATATGTCAATTTGCATTCGTGATCTAATTGCTCAAATTCAGGTTGAGCCCAAATAGAGGTACTTAATTTTGAATACTCACGCATTGCCTTGCACCTCGCCTATTGTGCCAACTTCGGTGAAGTTATACAGGCAATCTAGTCGCTCATGCTCAAAGCCATCAATCAGCCGAGTCATCACCTTTTGACAGGCCTTCGCTTGTCGGGATGTTAGCCCTCCATTACCGCTTTCGGCATCGGCCAGGTAAGCAAGGCAACTTGCGATGGAACCCATACTCTGGTCGTCATCGCCCATAACTGCGAGCATCCAACGGAGCGCGTCACTCCATTCATCGGATAGCTCTGTTGGCTCAAATACGTCGAATTCATTTAAGATTGGCATAACAGCGCCTCCTGTTGTTGATTTATGAGGTTAATTTTGCGGCCATGCTTGGCGCTAACTTGCGCAGCATGAAACTGCGCCTGAAGCAGACATATATACACGATTGAGATTACACAGCCTACGATCATCGTCCCTGCCATCCACACCGGCGGGCGAATCTGCGAACCGCCTCCATCGCCTTTTCTTCATCACTATAAACTTGCACATCAAAACCAAGCCGTAAGTGCGCTTCGATCCATGAGACTTGAGACGGACTGAGCTTACCTTTTGGGGCCTTCAATTCCATAAACAGGATGTGCCCACCCTGGCCCGTGAACATGAGGTCGGGCGTCCCTGGGCTCATACCAGCGGCTTTGAGCATTTGCCCTCGCGCAGGATTGTATTTAGACCCAGCCCCGCGCAAACTGCCATTCTGGCTTGATTCCACACGCACCAAACCATCGGGGAACTGCGTGCGCGTCCACTCCACCAGCCGACACTGCATTGCATGCTCTAGACTCTTACGCATTTTAAACTCGGTCTAAGTTTACTCACGTCGAACGTCACAACATCCACTGGGACCGGGGCCATAATCTCTCTGACCTCCGCCTCATGCTGTTTCAGCATTTGTCTTTTCGCCAGCCCCGGGTTACGCGTAACGATCCCCTCAGCCAAAAGGCTTAACTCTGTTGGGTAACGCTCTTGCGTCACCTTGCGGGCGTGTATGACCGTTGTATGGTCTGTGAGCTTGAAAAACCGGGAAATTTCCGGCAACGACGCGTTGGAATAAATCGCGCAGCAAGTCATAAGCAGTTGGCGCGGATGGCTAAACACTTTGCTCTTTTTGCCGTTACGCGCCATTTTCGGTGTGTACGGGCGGGACTTGGGCCAATGCGGGGCGTATTGCAGGTGCGGGGCGAGCAAGTCACCCGCATGTCCGCAGGTTTCGTCAAAGGCACTCTGAAAATCGGCAAAACTAAATTTCATGGTACATGCCTTTTTGCGCTTGGGTCACGGCCCTAGCGAGTTCTAAGACCCGGCGCTTATGACTCTGTGAGCATTCCCCCCGCGTTTTCGCCATCAAAAACGCAGCGTCCGCCATCTGCCTGATCCAGTCATCAG
Organism: Urocampus carinirostris; assembly: GCF_059441175.1. NCBI lineage: Eukaryota > Metazoa > Chordata > Actinopteri > Syngnathiformes > Syngnathidae > Urocampus > Urocampus carinirostris. The sequence continues at coordinate 19,742 of NW_028283321.1, forward strand.
GCTTATCGGCTAAATTCCTGTTAGCCCGCTGAAAATATTGCATTTTTATCTCGCGCTTCATCACGCCACCTCACTATGCTTTAGCGCCACCAGGGGGCTGCGATGCCCCCCGGTGGCTTCCCGCACGGATCAAGGAGGAAATCCGATTGGGAACTGGTTGCAGAGCCGCGAGCCATCACACGGCCTCGCTCTTGGAATCAGGGGTCGCTTGCTCTAGGATTTGCTTATGATAGCTGAAACTCTGGCACTCTTGACCACATCGACTGCAACGGCGCTTGCCGCCGCAAATTCGGGCATGGATCTTACGTCCAAGCTTAACGCGCTCAGTCAAAAAAGCAAAATTTCCAAGGAAGAGGTTATGACCCTCGCCATGAATCTTAGAGCGCAAATCTTGGATGCAAAGGAAGCCAATATCCAAATTCAACAGGGTGTCGACGCGGCGAAAAAGGCGTTGGAATTTGAGCAACGTGTCGAGATGATCGACACTCCCTACGGGGTGCTTCCTGAAATCAATCCGCGAGAGGGCACGGCGGATGCGACTTATCTCGCTTGTCCTGAATGCTTGCCCAAAAACCCCTGGGCGGCATTGCAAATTTCTGACAACAAAGCGTGGTGCGCGATTTGCCAAAAGACACGCCACGCTGAAAGCCACAGGTCTTATAAACCTGAATGGGGGCCTGAACACCGGGCCTAACATCACGCGGCCTCACTCTTGGCGTCAGGGCGGGAGGCGGCGTTTAGGGCATGAAGTTCATCAAAACTGACAGACTCTTTGGACAGCCTAACCAAGTCAGGAAAACGGCTTGGTGGTATGTGCCCTTTGTTAATCCACATGGATATAGACTGGGGGGTTTGCTTGACTCCAGTTGCCACCGCGTTCCGTCCACCAAGTCGGTCGATCAAGTTTCTGATGCTCATATGCCGTATGTAAATTTATTTTACGATATATGCAAGTTTTATTTACCGAGACAGGGTAAAATTATTTTACTATGCGTATGTTATGACTGTGGCAAATAGAATCCGTAGACTCATCGATGAGCAATTCCCCAGCGTCGCGGAATTTGAGCGTCGGGCGAATCTGAACCCTGGCATGATCCGTAATGGCGTTAAGAGGAAAGGCTGGAAGCCTAGGGATGAGAACCTCGAGGGCATCGCCAGGACATTAAACACAACACCAGAGTATCTTTTGACAGGGCGGCACCCGCCAGGGACTGACGACAACAGCGCAATCAAATATACGACTGTTAAGAAGCCGCCGCTTGAAGAAATAATTGAGGTGCCGCATTTTTCATTCCCCCGCCCCTCTGCTGGGTTTGGCAATGATTTCTTTGATTCATTCCCTGATGGGCGAAAGGGGTTGCCAAAAAGACTTGCGGATCAAGCTGTAGGCGATGTTATTTCCTGTATTGCAGATGGCGACTCTATGGCCCCAAAGATTGCTAATGGCGCAACTATGCATGTAGATTTAGGGAAGCAAACACCTATTACAGGGCGGGTTTATATCTTCCGACTGGCTGATGAGGTTTTTGTTAAGGAATGGGCATCTTTAGGCGGGCCATCACGCGGCAAATTAATTAGCGCGAACAAGTCCTACCCTGTCATCG
>NW_028283322.1:0-10000 GCF_059441175.1 Urocampus carinirostris
AACACTAGCCCGGGATTCAGCCACTAGTGGCGGGCACGATTCCCCAAACACCGGTCCGATAATACGCGCGCATATCCCCAAACACCGGCCCGATAATACGCGCACAATTCCCCAAACACCGGCCCGGATTTCAGCCACTAGTGGCGGGCACAAGTCCCCAAACACTAGCCAAGTTCTCAGCCACTAGTGGCGGGCACAATTCCCCAAACACCGGTCCGATAATACGCGCGCATATCCCCAAACACCGGCCCGATAATACGCGCACAATTCCCCAAACACCGGCGCGGATTTCAGCCACTATTGGCGGGCACAAGTCCCCCAACACTAGCCCGGGATTCAGCCACTAGTGGCGGGCACGATTCCCCAAACACCGGTCCGATAATACGCGCGCATATCCCCAAACACCGGCCCGATAATACGCGCACAATTCCCCAAACACCGGCCCGGATTTCAGCCACTAGTGGCGGGCACAAGTCCCCAAACACTAGCCAAGTTCTCAGCCACTAGTGGCGGGCACAATTCCCCAAACACCGGTCCGATAATACGCGCGCATATCCCCAAACACCGGCCCGATAATACGCGCACAATTCCCCAAACACCGGCGCGGATTTCAGCCACTATTGGCGGGCACAAGTCCCCCAACACTAGCCCGGGATTCAGCCACTAGTGGCGGGCACGATTCCCCAAACACCGGTCCGATAATACGCGCGCATATCCCCAAACACCGGCCCGATAATACGCGCACAATTCCCCAAACACCGGCCCGGATTTCAGCCACTAGTGGCGGGCACAAGTCCCCAAACACTAGCCAAGTTCTCAGCCACTAGTGGCGGGCACAATTCCCCAAACACCGGTCCGATAATACGCGCGCATATCCCCAAACACCGGCCCGATAATACGCGCACAATTCCCCAAACACCGGCGCGGATTTCAGCCACTATTGGCGGGCACAAGTCCCCCAACACTAGCCCGGGATTCAGCCACTAGTGGCGGGCACGATTCCCCAAACACCGGTCCGATAATACGCGCGCATATCCCCAAACACCGGCCCGATAATACGCGCACAATTCCCCAAACACCGGCCCGGATTTCAGCCACTAGTGGCGGGCACAAGTCCCCAAACACTAGCCAAGTTCTCAGCCACTAGTGGCGGGCACGATTCCCCAAACACCGGTCCGATAATACGCGCGCATATCCCCAAACACCGGCCCGATAATACGCGCACAATTCCCCAAACACCGGCGCGGATTTCAGCCACTATTGGCGGGCACAAGTCCCCCAACACTAGCCCGGGATTCAGCCACTAGTGGCGGGCACGATTCCCCAAACACCGGTCCGATAATACGCGCGCATATCCCCAAACACCGGCCCGATAATACGCGCACAATTCCCCAAACACCGGCCCGGATTTCAGCCACTAGTGGCGGGCACAAGTCCCCAAACACTAGCCAAGTTCTCAGCCACTAGTGGCGGGCACAATTCCCCAAACACCGGTCCGATAATACGCGCGCATATCCCCAAACACCGGCCCGATAATACGCGCACAATTCCCCAAACACCGGCGCGGATTTCAGCCACTATTGGCGGGCACAAGTCCCCCAACACTAGCCCGGGATTCAGCCACTAGTGGCGGGCACGATTCCCCAAACACCGGTCCGATAATACGCGCGCATATCCCCAAACACCGGCCCGATAATACGCGCACAATTCCCCAAACACCGGCGCGGATTTCAGCCACTATTGGCGGGCACAAGTCCCCCAACACTAGCCCGGGATTCAGCCACTAGTGGCGGGCACGATTCCCCAAACACCGGTCCGATAATACGCGCGCATATCCCCAAACACCGGCCCGATAATACGCGCACAATTCCCCAAACACCGGCCCGGATTTCAGCCACTAGTGGCGGGCACAAGTCCCCAAACACTAGCCAAGTTCTCAGCCACTAGTGGCGGGCACAATTCCCCAAACACCGGTCCGATAATACGCGCGCATATCCCCAAACACCGGCCCGATAATACGCGCACAATTCCCCAAACACCGGCGCGGATTTCAGCCACTATTGGCGGGCACAAGTCCCCCAACACTAGCCCGGGATTCAGCCACTAGTGGCGGGCACGATTCCCCAAACACCGGTCCGATAATACGCGCGCATATCCCCAAACACCGGCCCGATAATACGCGCACAATTCCCCAAACACCGGCCCGGATTTCAGCCACTAGTGGCGGGCACAAGTCCCCAAACACTAGCCAAGTTCTCAGCCACTAGTGGCGGGCACAATTCCCCAAACACCGGTCCGATAATACGCGCGCATATCCCCAAACACCGGCCCGATAATACGCGCACAATTCCCCAAACACCGGCGCGGATTTCAGCCACTATTGGCGGGCACAAGTCCCCCAACACTAGCCCGGGATTCAGCCACTAGTGGCGGGCACGATTCCCCAAACACCGGTCCGATAATACGCGCGCATATCCCCAAACACCGGCCCGATAATACGCGCACAATTCCCCAAACACCGGCCCGGATTTCAGCCACTAGTGGCGGGCACAAGTCCCCAAACACTAGCCAAGTTCTCAGCCACTAGTGGCGGGCACAATTCCCCAAACACCGGTCCGATAATACGCGCGCATATCCCCAAACACCGGCCCGATAATACGCGCACAATTCCCCAAACACCGGCGCGGATTTCAGCCACTATTGGCGGGCACAAGTCCCCCAACACTAGCCCGGGATTCAGCCACTAGTGGCGGGCACGATTCCCCAAACACCGGTCCGATAATACGCGCGCATATCCCCAAACACCGGCCCGATAATACGCGCACAATTCCCCAAACACCGGCCCGGATTTCAGCCACTAGTGGCGGGCACAAGTCCCCCAACACTAGCCAAGTTCTCAGCCACTAGTGGCGGGCACAATTCCCCAAACACCGGTCCGATAATACGCGCGCATATCCCCAAACACCGGCCCGATAATACGCGCACAATTCCCCAAACACCGGCGCGGATTTCAGCCACTATTGGCGGGCACAAGTCCCCCAACACTAGCCCGGGATTCAGCCACTAGTGGCGGGCACGATTCCCCAAACACCGGTCCGATAATACGCGCGCATATCCCCAAACACCGGCCCGATAATACGCGCACAATTCCCCAAACACCGGCCCGGATTTCAGCCACTAGTGGCGGGCACAAGTCCCCAAACACTAGCCAAGTTCTCAGCCACTAGTGGCGGGCACAATTCCCCAAACACCGGTCCGATAATACGCGCGCATATCCCCAAACACCGGCCCGATAATACGCGCACAATTCCCCAAACACCGGCGCGGATTTCAGCCACTATTGGCGGGCACAAGTCCCCCAACACTAGCCCGGGATTCAGCCACTAGTGGCGGGCACGATTCCCCAAACACCGGTCCGATAATACGCGCGCATATCCCCAAACACCGGCCCGATAATACGCGCACAATTCCCCAAACACCGGCCCGGATTTCAGCCACTAGTGGCGGGCACAAGTCCCCAAACACTAGCCAAGTTCTCAGCCACTAGTGGCGGGCACAATTCCCCAAACACCGGTCCGATAATACGCGCGCATATCCCCAAACACCGGCCCGATAATACGCGCACAATTCCCCAAACACCGGCGCGGATTTCAGCCACTATTGGCGGGCACAAGTCCCCCAACACTAGCCCGGGATTCAGCCACTAGTGGCGGGCACGATTCCCCAAACACCGGTCCGATAATACGCGCGCATATCCCCAAACACCGGCCCGATAATACGCGCACAATTCCCCAAACACCGGCCCGGATTTCAGCCACTAGTGGCGGGCACAAGTCCCCAAACACTAGCCAAGTTCTCAGCCACTAGTGGCGGGCACAATTCCCCAAACACCGGTCCGATAATACGCGCGCATATCCCCAAACACCGGCCCGATAATACGCGCACAATTCCCCAAACACCGGCGCGGATTTCAGCCACTATTGGCGGGCACAAGTCCCCCAACACTAGCCCGGGATTCAGCCACTAGTGGCGGGCACGATTCCCCAAACACCGGTCCGATAATACGCGCGCATATCCCCAAACACCGGCCCGATAATACGCGCACAATTCCCCAAACACCGGCCCGGATTTCAGCCACTAGTGGCGGGCACAAGTCCCCAAACACTAGCCAAGTTCTCAGCCACTAGTGGCGGGCACAATTCCCCAAACACCGGTCCGATAATACGCGCGCATATCCCCAAACACCGGCCCGATAATACGCGCACAATTCCCCAAACACCGGCGCGGATTTCAGCCACTATTGGCGGGCACAAGTCCCCCAACACTAGCCCGGGATTCAGCCACTAGTGGCGGGCACGATTCCCCAAACACCGGTCCGATAATACGCGCGCATATCCCCAAACACCGGCCCGATAATACGCGCACAATTCCCCAAACACCGGCCCGATAATACGCGCGCAATTCCCCAAACACCGGCCCGATAATACGCGCACATTTCCCCAAACACCGGCGCGGATTTCAGCCACTATTGGCGGGCACAAGTCCCCCAACACTAGCCCGGGATTCAGCCACTATTGGCGGGCACAAGTCCCCCAACACTAGCCCGGGATTCAGCCACTAGTGGCGGGCACGATTCCCCAAACACCGGCCCGGCGCTGAGTATATGGCCTCCGAAAGGCCCATACATTCAGACGGGTCCATGTATTTTCAACGACAGCAGCAGTACCGCCAAAATCCATGCAGCGGCGCTGGATTTATGGCCTCCGAAAGGCCCATTCATTCAGACGGGTCCATGTATTTTCAGCGACAGCCGCAGTACCGCCAAAATCCATGCAGAGGCGCTGAGTTTATGGCCTCCGAAAGGCCCATTCATTCAGACGGGTCCATGTATTTTCAGCGACAGCAGCAGTACCGCCAAAATCCATGCAGCGGCGCTGTATTTATGGCCTCCGAAAGGCCCATTCATTACCAACGGGGCTGCAGTAGCATCCCGCGGCCACGCAGGGGCAGATATTGTGAGGGAATTACATGGTAGTGGACGGAGCGCCCATGCATTTCCAATGGGAGTGCAGTACCTCAAAAATCCGCTCCAAGCCACCGAACTTGAGGGCCCGACGTTCCCTCAACACTAGCCCAGTGCAATCGACATTTCGTTCTGTGTACATTGTTACACAGAATGACAATACAAGGGAATTATTATTATTATTATTATTATTATGTATTCAGCCACTAGTGGCGGGCACAATACCCCAAACACTGGCCCGGCGCTGGCTGAGTTTATGGCCTCTGAAAGGCCCATACATTCAGACGGGTCCATGTATTTTCAGTTTTCCGTAGCAGGTGTGATTGTTTGTTTAATTAGGTAGTTTGTGTTGGTGACGGTGTTCCTAACTGTGGTGGCTTGTTTGTAGAATGTGGGGCCCTGCGTTTGTGTTATGTTGATTTCTGGTAATTTACTTTTTACTAAGTAGTCTTTCAGGTTTTTGTTTCTTTTAAAGGCTGAGATGATTTTGTAATCTTGGATTATGCTTGTGTTCTGTAGTGTCTGATTTATATTTTGTCCATTCATTCAGACGGGTCCATGTATTTTCAGCGACAGCCGCAGTACCGCCAAAATCCATGCAGCGGCGCTGGATTTATGGCCTCCGAAAGGCCCATTCATTCAGACGGGTCCATGTATTTTCAGCGACAGCCGCAGTACCGCCAAAATCCATGCAGAGGCGCTGAGTTTATGGCCTCCGAAAGGCCCATTCATTCAGACGGGTCCATGTATTTTCAACGACAGCCGCAGTACCGCCAAAATCCATGCAGCGGCGCTGTATTTATGGCCTCCGAAAGGCCCATTCATTCCCAACGGGGCAGCAGTAGCATCGCGCGGCCACGCGGGGGCAGATATTGTGAGGGAATTACATTGTAGTGGACGGAGCGCCCTTGCATTTCCAATGGGAGTGCAGTACCTCAAAAATCCGCTCCAAGCCACCGAACTTGAGGGCCCGACGTTCCCTCAACACTAGCCCAGTGCAATCGACATTTCGTTCTGTGTACATTGTTACACAGAATGACAATACAAGGGAATTATTATTATTATTATTATTATTATGTATTCAGCCACTAGTGGCGGGCACAATACCCCAAACACTGGCCCGGCGCTGGCTGAGTTTATGGCCTCCGAAAGGCCCATACATTCAGACGGGTCCATGTATTTTCAGTTTTCCGTAGCAGGTGTGATTGTTTGTTTAATTAGGTAGTTTGTGTTGGTGACGGTGTTCCTAACTGTGGTGGCTTGTTTGTAGAATGTGGGGCCCTGCGTTTGTGTTATGTTGATTTCTGGTAATTTACTTTTTACTAAGTAGTCTTTCAGGTTTTTGTTTCTTTTAAAGGCTGAGATGATTTTGTAATCTTGGATTATGCTTGTGTTCTGTAGTGTCTGATTTATATTTTGTCCATTCATTCAGACGGGTCCATGTATTTTCAGCGACAGCCGCAGTACCGCCAAAATCCATGCAGCGGCGCTGGGTTTATGGAATCCGAAAGGCCCATTCATTCAGACGGGTCCATGTATTTTCAACGACAGCCGCAGTACCGCCAAAATCCATGCAGCGGCGCTGTATTTATGGCCTCCGAAAGGCCCATTCATTCCCAACGGGGCAGCAGTAGCATCGCGCGGCCACGCGGGGGCAGATATTGTGAGGGAATTACATTGTAGTGGACGGAGCGCCCATGCATTTCCAATGGGAGTGCAGTACCTCAAAAATCCGCTCCAAGCCACCGAACTTGAGGGCCCGACGTTCCCTCAACACTAGCCCAGTGCAATCGACATTTCGTTCTGTGTACATTGTTACACAGAATGACAATACAAGGGAATTATTATTATTATTATTATTATTATGTATTCAGCCACTAGTGGCGGGCACAATACCCCAAACACTGGCCCGGCGCTGGCTGAGTTTATGGCCTCCGAAAGGCCCATACATTCAGACGGGTCCATGTATTTTCAGTTTTCCGTAGCAGGTGTGATTGTTTGTTTAATTAGGTAGTTTGTGTTGGTGACGGTGTTCCTAACTGTGGTGGCTTGTTTGTAGAATGTGGGGCCCTGCGTTTGTGTTATGTTGATTTCTGGTAATTTACTTTTTACTAAGTAGTCTTTCAGGTTTTTGTTTCTTTTAAAGGCTGAGATGATTTTGTAATCTTGGATTATGCTTGTGTTCTGTAGTGTCTGATTTATATTTTGTCCATTCATTCAGACGGGTCCATGTATTTTCAGCGACAGCCGCAGTACCGCCAAAATCCATGCAGCGGCGCTGAGTTTATGGCCTCCGAAAGGCCCATTCATTCAGACGGGTCCATGTATTTTCAGCGACAGCCGCAGTACCGCCAAAATCCATGCAGCGGCGCTGGGTTTATGGAATCCGAAAGGCCCATTCATTCAGACGGGTCCATGTATTTTCAACGACAGCCGCAGTACCGCCAAAATCCATGCAGCGGCGCTGTATTTATGGCCTCCGAAAGGCCCATTCATTCCCAACGGGGCAGCAGTAGCATCGCGCGGCCACGCGGGGGCAGATATTGTGAGGGAATTACATTGTAGTGGACGGAGCGCCCATGCATTTCCAATGGGAGTGCAGTACCTCAAAAATCCGCTCCAAGCCACCGAACTTGAGGGCCCGACGTTCCCTCAACACTAGCCCAGTGCAATCGACATTTCGTTCTGTGTACATTGTTACACAGAATGACAATACAAGGGAATTATTATTATTATTATTATTATTATGTATTCAGCCACTAGTGGCGGGCACAATACCCCAAACACTGGCCCGGCGCTGGCTGAGTTTATGGCCTCCGAAAGGCCCATACATTCAGACGGGTCCATGTATTTTAAGTTTTCCGTAGCAGGTGTGATTGTTTGTTTAATTAGGTAGTTTGTGTTGGTGACGGTGTTCCTAACTGTGGTGGCTTGTTTGTAGAATGTGGGGCCCTGCGTTTGTGTTATGTTGATTTCTGGTAATTTACTTTTTACTAAGTAGTCTTTCAGGTTTTTGTTTCTTTTAAAGGCTGAGATGATTTTGTAATCTTGGATTATGCTTGTGTTCTGTAGTGTCTGATTTATATTTTGTCCATTCATTCAGACGGGTCCATGTATTTTCAGCGACAGCCGCAGTACCGCCAAAATCCATGCAGCGGCGCTGGGTTTATGGAATCCGAAAGGCCCATTCATTCAGACGGGTCCATGTATTTTCAACGACAGCCGCAGTACCGCCAAAATCCATGCAGCGGCGCTGTATTTATGGCCTCCGAAAGGCCCATTCATTCCCAACGGGGCAGCAGTAGCATCGCGCGGCCACGCGGGGGCAGATATTGTGAGGGAATTACATTGTAGTGGACGGAGCGCCCATGCATTTCCAATGGGAGTGCAGTACCTCAAAAATCCGCTCCAAGCCACCGAACTTGAGGGCCCGACGTTCCCTCAACACTAGCCCAGTGCAATCGACATTTCGTTCTGTGTACATTGTTACACAGAATGACAATACAAGGGAATTATTATTATTATTATTATTATTATGTATTCAGCCACTAGTGGCGGGCACAATACCCCAAACACTGGCCCGGCGCTGGCTGAGTTTATGGCCTCCGAAAGGCCCATACATTCAGACGGGTCCATGTATTTTCAGTTTTCCGTAGCAGGTGTGATTGTTTGTTTAATTAGGTAGTTTGTGTTGGTGACGGTGTTCCTAACTGTGGTGGCTTGTTTGTAGAATGTGGGGCCCTGCGTTTGTGTTATGTTGATTTCTGGTAATTTACTTTTTACTAAGTAGTCTTTCAGGTTTTTGTTTCTTTTAAAGGCTGAGATGATTTTGTAATCTTGGATTATGCTTGTGTTCTGTAGTGTCTGATTTATATTTTGTCCATTCATTCAGACGGGTCCATGTATTTTCAGCGACAGCCGCAGTACCGCCAAAATCCATGCAGCGGCGCTGAGTTTATGGCCTCCGAAAGGCCCATTCATTCAGACGGGTCCATGTATTTTCAGCGACAGCCGCAGTACCGCCAAAATCCATGCAGCGGCGCTGGGTTTATGGAATCCGAAAGGCCCATTCATTCAGACGGGTCCATGTATTTTCAACGACAGCCGCAGTACCGCCAAAATCCATGCAGCGGCGCTGTATTTATGGCCTCCGAAAGGCCCATTCATTCCCAACGGGGCAGCAGTAGCATCGCGCGGCCACGCGGGGGCAGATATTGTGAGGGAATTACATTGTAGTGGACGGAGCGCCCATGTATGGCCAATGCATTTCCAATGGGAGTGCAGTACCTCAAAAATCCGCTAGAGGGCCCCGAACTTGAGGGCCCGGCGTTCCCTCAAGTGCCGATTTTATACCCCCTTCTCCAGCCGACAGCCAGAATTATATTAGGGACTCGCAATTTTGAGAGGTGAGCACCAGGGCTAATCAGCGGCCACCCGTGACCATTGAGTCCGACAGAGCAGAGGCTAGGGGCGGCCTCGCATCTCGCAATTACCGAGGGAAGATGCCGGTTCTCGAAAAATTTCTAAGTTTTTCAAATTTTAAAGTATTGAAGTATTTAGGGCGCTTCCCGCGGCCCTGGCTTTTGCATGTACCCCTCTAAGCTCCGGTTCTCGAAAAATGTCTAAGTTTTTCAAACTTTAAAGTATTGAAGCCGGACTTCCGCGGAGGCTGACAGGGGGCCTCCATCGAAGCACCCTTCACCCCCGGGTGAGCCGGCGTCGGCCCACGGGCCTGCCGGTTCCCCAACTGAGCGATTGGCACACGAGACCCGCCTCGGAGGGCCCACGTCGGCCGGCGCAAGCCGGTGTTCGGGCGTGCGGCTCCTCCGGCTTTGCGGGTCAAGCTCCAGCGCCGAGGATACTAGGCAAACGTTGGGCCCCCCCGAGCCGAGTGGATACCCGCCTCAGAAAGAGCTGGGGCGGTACGTACGGACGGCCTCACTAAGAGGGAACGGAAGCTACTAAAGCACACGTATA
>NW_028283322.1:12500-15000 GCF_059441175.1 Urocampus carinirostris
GTCGGAGCGAGTTCGGCGGGCGCCACGCGGCGCGGCGCGACGCGAGAAAAGGCGGCGGGCGATGTCGCGCTACCTCCGTGCGAGCGGGGTAGCGCGCTCGTCCGACGACCCCAGTAGCGCGGCGCGGCGCGACGACAGGCGACCGCCAGCGACGGGCGAAAGGCGGCGGCCGTGCGCGGGACCCCCGTAACCGGGGAATCCCCCTCTGCCGACGACCCTAGCTCGGCGCGGTTCTCGCGCTTCCGGCGCGCGCTTCCGGGGCGGCACTCGCCTCGACGACCTCCCGTCCTTTAAAGGTAACGGTTCGGGCCGGCGCCCCGGCGTCCGTCCGCCCGTCGGTGTCGCGTGTCCGTGCGGCGCGGGGCTGCTCTCGGCGAGGGTCGCCGAGCAAGCGGATCCCCGCACGGATCACAACGGCCGTATGGCGGCGGCGTCGGGACGCCCGCCCGAGACGAAGGTTCAGGGCGACGAAACGGTGCTCCCACCGGCTACCTTTTTCCCCGGCCAAACGCGTCCGTCGGCCGGAGCCCTCGAGGGGCCGCGTAGCGCGCGCGTGGGCCGGCCCCCGGACACCGGAGTCCCTCCCGGGGCTCCGGACACCGGGGGTTCGGTTCCGCGCGGTCCGCCGCGGTCTCCTCTGTCCATCCATAGTCCGGGCAGGCCGCGGCCGGGTCGGGGGCCAGTCCCCCCTCGGTGTCAGCGCGGTCGCGCCGCCCTTGTAAACCAAACCCACTCGCTGACGGGTAGCAACACCCAAAGCGTCGCTTCGCGGCGCGGCGGGGCTTCCAAGTCGGATGGCCTTCCGGGGTCCGGGTAGGAGACGCCGGGGGCCGGCCTCAGCGCCGAGCCCCCGACCTACCCGGCGAGTCCGGTCGCCGAGTCGTGTCAGGCCCGAGCGGGAGACGCCGGGCGCCGGCCTCAGCGCCGAGCGCCCGACCTACCCGGGCCGACGCACGTCTCGGGCGCCGTCGCGGCCCCGAGCGGGAGACGCCGGGCGCCGGCCTCAGCGCCGCGCGCCCGACCCGCTCGGCTCGTCGCGGCGTCGCGCGTATCGCGCCCGTCGGTAACCGCGCCGCGGGTTAGGGGCTCGCTCGCGGGAGCGACCGAACGGCACCCGCGGCGCGTTCGTCTCCGGTACAAACCCTGTCGTGAATTTGTCTCCGATCGTCCCGGGCGGACGTAAAAGGGCCCAAACGTACGACTCTTAGCGGTGGATCACTCGGCTCGTGCGTCGATGAAGAACGCAGCTAGCTGCGAGAACTAATGTGATTTGCAGGACACATTGATCATCGACACTTTGAACGCACATTGCGGCCCCGGTTTTACCCCGGGGCCACGCCTGTCTGAGCGGCGCTTTCCAATCGATCGGACGCGGGCCGGGCCCTCCGCGACATTCCGCCGGTCCGTCCGGCGGGTGGCGCGAGAACCCGGTCCGCGCGGGCGAGGCTCGGGCCCTCCGCGACATTCCGCCGGTCCGCCCGGCGGGTGGCGCGCGACCCGTGTCCCCGCCCACTCCGCGGCTGGGGTTTCGCAGGGACCCCCGTCCCTTCGTACCCTCAAATACAGACTCGGGCGGCGCTCCGTGTCCGTCCGCCCGTCGGTGTCGCGCGTCCGCGCGTCCGGAGGTGCTTCTCGGCTGCCGGTGAGTACGGCTGGTACTTAGCATACCGAGAAGGTGCTCCGCGCGCGCGGCTCCGCGCGGCGGCCCGTATGGCGGCGGCGCTCGGCGCCCTCCTCAGGTAAAGGTCCCGGTCGGCGCCTCGGCGTCCGTCCGCCCGTCGGTGTCGCGTGTCCGTGCGGCGCGGGGCTGCTCTCGGCGAGGGTCGCCGAGCAAGCGGATCCCCGCACGGATCACAACGGCCGTATGGCGGCGGCGCCGGTCCCGGCGCCGGCCCCGACCGCACAGCTCTACGCGCACGCCCTCAGATCAGACGAGACGACCCGCTGAATTTAAGCATATTACTAAGCGGAGGAAAAGAAACTAACCAGGATTCCCTCAGTAGCGGCGAGCGAAGAGGGAAAAGCCCAGCGCCGAATCCCCGCCCTGCGGTAGGGCGAGGGAAATGTGGCGTACGGAAGGCCGCTTTAGCCCGGCGCCGCTCGGGGGCCCGAGTCCTTCTGATAGAGGCTCAGCCCAGGGACGGTGTGAGGCCGGTAGCGGCCCCCGGCTCGCCGGGGCGAGGCCTTCTCGGAGTCGGGTTGCTTGTGAATGCAGCCCAAAGCGGGTGGTAAACTCCATCTAAGGCTAAATACTGGCACGAGACCGATAGTCGACAAGTACCTTGAGGGAAAGTTGAAAAGAACTTTGAAGAGAGAGTTCAACAGGGCGTGAAACCGTTAAGAGGTAAACGGGTGGGGCCCGCGCAGTCTGCTCGGGGGACTCAACCCGGCGGCGCCAGGGCGGCCGGTCGGTCGGCGCGGCGGTCGCGTCCCGTCCCCGGTTCCCGCTCCCCCTCGGGGGACGGGGCCGGGGCGGGCGCGGCCACGCGCCCCGGTCCGG
>NW_028283322.1:20000-21202 GCF_059441175.1 Urocampus carinirostris
CCAGTCCCCAAACACCAGCCGGGGACCGGCCCACAAGAGGCGGCAGCCAGTCCCCAAACGCAAGCCAGGAGACGAACCACAAGAGGCGGCAGCCAGTCCCCAAACACCAGCCGGGGACCGGCCCACAAGAGGCGGCAGCCGGTCCCCAAACACCAGCCGGGGACCGGCCCACAAGAGGCGGCAGCCGGTCCCCAAACACCGGCCGGGGACCGGCCCACAGGAGGCGGCAGCCGGTCCCCAAACACCAGCCGGGGACCGGCCCACAAGAGGCGGCAGCCGGTCCCCAAACACCGGCCGGGGACCGGCCCACAGGAGGCGGCAGCCGGTCCCCAAACACCAGCCGGGGACCGGCCCACAAGAGGCGGCAGCCGGTCCCCAAACACCGGCCGGGGACCGGCCCACAGGAGGCGGCAGCCGGTCCCCAAACACCAGCCGGGGACCGGCCCACAAGAGGCGGCAGCCGGTCCCCAAACACCGGCCGGGGACCGGCCCACAGGAGGCGGCAGCCGGTCCCCAAACACCAGCCGGGGACCGGCCCACAGGAGGCGGCAGCCGGTCCCCAAACACCAGCCGGGGACCGGCCCACAGGAGGCGGCAGCCAGTCCCCAAACACTGGCCGGGGAGTGGCACAAATTCTAAGTCCCACGAGCCCCTGGTGACCCGACAATCGGACTTAGTGCAATTTTCCAAGTGCTGCAAGCCAATGTTGGCCCGACAAGTCCCCAAACGGCAGCCCGGTTTTGAGCCACTAGTGTCGGCCTATAAGTCCCCAAACACCGGCCCGGTTTTACGACCACTAGTCCCCCAACACTAGCCCGGGATTCAGCCACTAGTGGCGGGCACAATTCCCCAAACACCGGTCCGATAATACGCGCGCATATCCCCAAACACCGGTCCGATAATACGCGCGCATATCCCCAAACACCGGCCCGATAAAACGCGCACAATTCCCCAAACACCGGCCCGGATTTCAGCCACTAGTGGCGGGCACAAGTCCCCAAACACTAGCCAAGTTCTCAGCCACTAGTGGCGGGCACAATTCCCCAAACACCGGTCCGATAATACGCGCGCATATCCCCAAACACCGGCCCGATAATACGCGCGCAATTCCCCAAACACCGGCCCGGATTTCAGCCACTAGTGGCGGGCACAAGTCCCCAAACACTAGCCAAGTTCTCAGCCACTAGTGGCGGGCACAATTC
>NW_028283323.1:0-21008 GCF_059441175.1 Urocampus carinirostris
TGACCGGGAATCGAACCCGGGCCACAGCAGTGAGAGTGCTGGATCCTAGCCACTAGACCACCAAGGACTTTACTAGAAAAAAAAGTTGACTGTCGGAAAACCCATTCTAGAAAAAGGAACATCTTTCAATGCTTTCTCCAATAAGAATTTTCTGTCTTTCCGTCTATTATAATAGACCTGACCGGGAATCGAACCCGGGCCACAGCAGTGAGAGTGCTGGATCCTAGCCACTAGACCACCAAAGACTTTACTAGAAAAAAAGTTGACTGTCGGAAAACCCATTCTAGAAAAAGGAACATCTTTCAATGCTTTCTCCAATAAGAATTTTCTGTCTTTCCGTCTATTATAATAGACCTGACCGGGAATCGAACCCAGGCCACAGCAGTGAGAGTGCTGGATCCTAGCCACTAGTCCATCAGGGAATGAACAGGAAAAAAGTGTACTGTCGGAAAACCCATTCTAGAAAAAGGAACATCTTTCAATTTTCTTTCCAATTCCTCAAGAGAAATTTTCTATCTGCGTGTAACAGTTTCCCTGACCTGGAATCGAACCCGGGCCACAGCAGTGAAAGTGCTGGATCCTAGCCACTAGACCACCAAGGACTTTACTAGAAAAAAAGTTGACTGTCGTCAAATCCATTCTATAAAAGGAACCTCTTTCAATGCTTTCTCCAATAAGAATTGTCTGTCTGTCTGTCTGTCTGTCTGTCTGTCTGTCTGTCTGTCTGTCTGTCTGTCTGTCTGTCTGTCTGTCTGTCTGTCTGTCTGTCTGTCTGTCTGTCTGTCTGTCTGTCTGTCTGTCTGTCTGTCTGTCTGTCTGTCTGTCTGTCTGTCATAGTTTCCCTGACCGGGAATCAAACCCGGGCCACAGCAGTGAGAGTGCTGGATCCTAGCCACTAGACCACCAAGGACTTTACTAGAAAAAAGTTGACTGTCGTCAAATCCATTTTATAAAAGGAACCTCTTTCAATGCTTTCTCCGATAAGAATTGTCTGTCTGTCTGTCTGTCTGTCTGTCTGTCTGTCTGTCTGTCTGTCTGTCTGTCTGTCTGTCTGTCTGTCTGTCTGTCATAGTTTCCCTGACCGGGAATCAAACCCGGGCCACAGCAGTGAGAGTGCTGGATCCTAGCCACTAGACCACCAAGGACTTTACTAGAAAAAAGTTGACTGTCGTCAAATCCATTTTATAAAAGGAACCTCTTTCAATGCTTTCTCCGATAAGAATTGTCTGTCTGTCTGTCTGTCTGTCTGTCTGTCTGTCTGTCTGTCTGTCTGTCTGTCTGTCTGTCTGTCTGTCTGTCTGTCTGTCTGTCTGTCTGTCTGTCTGTCTGTCTGTCTGTCTGTCTGTCTGTCTGTCTGTCTGTCTGTCTGTCTGTCTGTCTGTCTGTCTGTCTGTCTGTCTGTCTGTCATAGTTTCCCTGACCGGGAATCAAACCCGGGCCACAGCAGTGAGAGTGCTGGATCCTAGCCACTAGACCACCAAGGACTTTACTAGAAAAAAGTTGACTGTCGTCAAATCCATTTTATAAAAGGAACCTCTTTCAATGCTTTCTCCGATAAAAAAAATTCTGTCTTTCCGTCTATTATAATAGACCTGACCGGGAATCGAACCCGGGCCACAGCAGTGAGAGTGCTGGATCCTAGCCACTAGACCACCAAGGACTTTACTAGAAAAAAAGTTGACTGTCGGAAAACCCATTCTAGAAAAAGGAACATCTTTCAATGCTTTCTCCAATAAGAATTTTCTGTCTTTCCGTCTATTATAATAGACCCGACCGGGAATCGAACCCGGGCCACAGCAGTGAGAGTGCTGGATCCTAGCCACTAGACCACCAAGGACTTTACTAGAAAAAAAGTTGACTGTCGGAAAACCCATTCTAGAAAAAGGAACATCTTTCAATGCTTTCTCCAATAAGAATTTTCTGTCTTTCCGTCTATTATAATAGACCTGACCGGGAATCGAACCCGGGCCACAGCAGTGAGAGTGCTGGATCCTAGCCACTAGACCACCAAGGACTTTACTAGAAAAAAAGTTGACTGTCGGAAAACCCATTCTAGAAAAAGGAACATCTTTCAATGCTTTCTCCAATAAGAATTTTCTGTCTTTCCGTCTATTATAATAGACCTGACCGGGAATCGAACCCGGGCCACAGCAGTGAGAGTGCTGGATCCTAGCCACTAGACCACCAAAGACTTTACTAGAAAAAAAGTTGACTGTCGGAAAACCCATTCTAGAAAAAGGAACATCTTTCAATGCTTTCTCCATTAAGAATTTTCTGTCTTTCCGTCTATTATAATAGACCTGACCGGGAATCGAACCCGGGCCACAGCAGTGAGAGTGCTGGATCCTAGCCACTAGACCACCAAGGACTTTACTAGAAAAAAAAGTTGACTGTCGGAAAACCCATTCTAGAAAAAGGAACATCTTTCAATGCTTTCTCCAATAAGAATTTTCTGTCTTTCCGTCTATTATAATAGACCTGACCGGGAATCGAACCCGGGCCACAGCAGTGAGAGTGCTGGATCCTAGCCACTAGACCACCAAAGACTTTACTAGAAAAAAAGTTGACTGTCGGAAAACCCATTCTAGAAAAAGGAACATCTTTCAATGCTTTCTCCAATAAGAATTTTCTGTCTTTCCGTCTATTATAATAGACCTGACCGGGAATCGAACCCGGGCCACAGCAGTGAGAGTGCTGGATCCTAGCCACTAGTCCATCAGGGAATGAACAGGAAAAAAGTGTACTGTCGGAAAACCCATTCTAGAAAAAGGAACATCTTTCAATTTTCTTTCCAATTCCTCAAGAGAAATTTTCTATCTGCGTGTAACAGTTTCCCTGACCTGGAATCGAAACCGGGCCACAGCAGTGAAAGTGCTGGATTCTAGCCACTAGACCACCAAGGACTTTACTAGAAAAAAAGTTGACTGTCGTCAAATCCATTCTATAAAAGGAACCTCTTTCAATGCTTTCTCCAATAAGAATTGTCTGTCTGTCTGTCTGTCTGTCTGTCTGTCTGTCTGTCTGTCTGTCTGTCTGTCTGTCTGTCTGTCTGTCTGTCTGTCTGTCTGTCTGTCTGTCTGTCTGTCTGTCTGTCTGTCTGTCTGTCTGTCTGTCTGTCTGTCTGTCTGTCTGTCTGTCTGTCTGTCTGTCTGTCTGTCTGTCTGTCTGTCTGTCTGTCTGTCTGTCTGTCTGTCTGTCTGTCTGTCTGTCATAGTTTCCCTGACCGGGAATCAAACCCGGGCCACAGCAGTGAGAGTGCTGGATCCTAGCCACTAGACCACCAAGGACTTTACTAGAAAAAAGTTGACTGTCGTCAAATCCATTTTATAAAAGGAACCTCTTTCAATGCTTTCTCCGATAAGAATTGTCTGTCTGTCTGTCTGTCTGTCTGTCTGTCTGTCTGTCTGTCTGTCTGTCTGTCTGTCTGTCTGTCTGTCTGTCTGTCTGTCTGTCTGTCTGTCTGTCTGTCTGTCTGTCTGTCTGTCTGTCATAGTTTCCCTGACCGGGAATCAAACCCGGGCCACAGCAGTGAGAGTGCTGGATCCTAGCCACTAGACCACCAAGGACTTTACTAGAAAAAAGTTGACTGTCGTCAAATCCATTTTATAAAAGGAACCTCTTTCAATGCTTTCTCCGATAAGAATTGTCTGTCTGTCTGTCTGTCTGTCTGTCTGTCTGTCTGTCTGTCTGTCTGTCTGTCTGTCTGTCTGTCTGTCTGTCTGTCTGTCTGTCTGTCTGTCTGTCTGTCTGTCTGTCTGTCTGTCTGTCTGTCTGTCTGTCTGTCTGTCTGTCTGTCTGTCTGTCTGTCTGTCTGTCTGTCTGTCTGTCTGTCTGTCATAGTTTCCCTGACCGGGAATCAAACCCGGGCCACAGCAGTGAGAGTGCTGGATCCTAGCCACTAGACCACCAAGGACTTTACTAGAAAAAAGTTGACTGTCGTCAAATCCATTTTATAAAAGGAACCTCTTTCAATGCTTTCTCCGATAAAAAAAATTCTGTCTTTCCGTCTATTATAATAGACCTGACCGGGAATCGAACCCGGGCCACAGCAGTGAGAGTGCTGGATCCTAGCCACTAGACCACCAAGGACTTTACTAGAAAAAAAGTTGACTGTCGGAAAACCCATTCTAGAAAAAGGAACATCTTTCAATGCTTTCTCCAATAAGAATTTTCTGTCTTTCCGTCTATTATAATAGACCCGACCGGGAATCGAACCCGGGCCACAGCAGTGAGAGTGCTGGATCCTAGCCACTAGACCACCAAGGACTTTACTAGAAAAAAAGTTGACTGTCGGAAAACCCATTCTAGAAAAAGGAACATCTTTCAATGCTTTCTCCAATAAGAATTTTCTGTCTTTCCGTCTATTATAATAGACCTGACCGGGAATCGAACCCGGGCCACAGCAGTGAGAGTGCTGGATCCTAGCCACTAGACCACCAAGGACTTTAGGACTTTACTAGAAAAAAAGTTGACTGTCGGAAAACCCATTCTAGAAAAAGGAACATCTTTCAATGCTTTCTCCAATAAGAATTTTCTGTCTTTCCGTCTATTATAATAGACCTGACCGGGAATCGAACCCGGGCCACAGCAGTGAGAGTGCTGGATCCTAGCCACTAGACCACCAAAGACTTTACTAGAAAAAAAGTTGACTGTCGGAAAACCCATTCTAGAAAAAGGAACATCTTTCAATGCTTTCTCCATTAAGAATTTTCTGTCTTTCCGTCTATTATAATAGACCTGACCGGGAATCGAACCCGGGCCACAGCAGTGAGAGTGCTGGATCCTAGCCACTAGACCACCAAGGACTTTACTAGAAAAAAAAGTTGACTGTCGGAAAACCCATTCTAGAAAAAGGAACATCTTTCAATGCTTTCTCCAATAAGAATTTTCTGTCTTTCCGTCTATTATAATAGACCTGACCGGGAATCGAACCCGGGCCACAGCAGTGAGAGTGCTGGATCCTAGCCACTAGACCACCAAAGACTTTACTAGAAAAAAAGTTGACTGTCGGAAAACCCATTCTAGAAAAAGGAACATCTTTCAATGCTTTCTCCAATAAGAATTTTCTGTCTTTCCGTCTATTATAATAGACCTGACCGGGAATCGAACCCGGGCCACAGCAGTGAGAGTGCTGGATCCTAGCCACTAGTCCATCAGGGAATGAACAGGAAAAAAGTGTACTGTCGGAAAACCCATTCTAGAAAAAGGAACATCTTTCAATTTTCTTTCCAATTCCTCAAGAGAAATTTTCTATCTGCGTGTAACAGTTTCCCTGACCTGGAATCGAAACCGGGCCACAGCAGTGAAAGTGCTGGATTCTAGCCACTAGACCACCAAGGACTTTACTAGAAAAAAAGTTGACTGTCGTCAAATCCATTCTATAAAAGGAACCTCTTTCAATGCTTTCTCCAATAAGAATTGTCTGTCTGTCTGTCTGTCTGTCTGTCTGTCTGTCTGTCTGTCTGTCTGTCTGTCTGTCTGTCTGTCTGTCTGTCTGTCTGTCTGTCTGTCTGTCTGTCTGTCTGTCTGTCTGTCTGTCTGTCTGTCTGTCTGTCTGTCTGTCTGTCTGTCTGTCTGTCTGTCTGTCTGTCTGTCTGTCTGTCTGTCTGTCTGTCTGTCTGTCTGTCTGTCTGTCTGTCTGTCTGTCTGTCTGTCTGTCTGTCTGTCTGTCTGTCTGTCTGTCTGTCTGTCTGTCTGTCTGTCTGTCTGTCTGTCTGTCTGTCTGTCTGTCTGTCTGTCTGTCTGTCTGTCTGTCTGTCTGTCTGTCTGTCTGTCTGTCTGTCTGTCTGTCTGTCTGTCTGTCTGTCTGTCTGTCTGTCTGTCTGTCTGTCTGTCTGTCTGTCTGTCTGTCTGTCTGTCTGTCTGTCTGTCTGTCTGTCTGTCTGTCTGTCTGTCTGTCTGTCTGTCTGTCTGTCTGTCTGTCTGTCTGTCTGTCTGTCTGTCTGTCTGTCTGTCTGTCTGTCTGTCTGTCTGTCTGTCTGTCTGTCTGTCTGTCTGTCATAGTTTCCCTGACCGGGAATCAAACCCGGGCCACAGCAGTGAGAGTGCTGGATCCTAGCCACTAGACCACCAAGGACTTTACTAGAAAAAAGTTGACTGTCGTCAAATCCATTTTATAAAAGGAACCTCTTTCAATGCTTTCTCCGATAAGAATTGTCTGTCTGTCTGTCTGTCTGTCTGTCTGTCTGTCTGTCTGTCTGTCTGTCTGTCTGTCTGTCTGTCTGTCTGTCTGTCTGTCTGTCTGTCTGTCTGTCTGTCTGTCATAGTTTCCCTGACCGGGAATCAAACCCGGGCCACAGCAGTGAGAGTGCTGGATCCTAGCCACTAGACCACCAAGGACTTTACTAGAAAAAAGTTGACTGTCGTCAAATCCATTTTATAAAAGGAACCTCTTTCAATGCTTTCTCCGATAAGAATTGTCTGTCTGTCTGTCTGTCTGTCTGTCTGTCTGTCTGTCTGTCTGTCTGTCTGTCTGTCTGTCTGTCTGTCTGTCTGTCTGTCTGTCTGTCTGTCTGTCTGTCTGTCTGTCTGTCTGTCTGTCTGTCTGTCTGTCTGTCTGTCTGTCTGTCTGTCTGTCATAGTTTCCCTGACCGGGAATCAAACCCGGGCCACAGCAGTGAGAGTGCTGGATCCTAGCCACTAGACCACCAAGGACTTTACTAGAAAAAAGTTGACTGTCGTCAAATCCATTTTATAAAAGGAACCTCTTTCAATGCTTTCTCCGATAAGAATTGTCTGTCTGTCTGTCTGTCTGTCTGTCTGTCTGTCTGTCTGTCTGTCTGTCTGTCTGTCTGTCTGTCTGTCTGTCTGTCTGTCTGTCTGTCTGTCTGTCTGTCTGTCTGTCTGTCTGTCTGTCTGTCATAGTTTCCCTGACCGGGAATCAAACCCGGGCCACAGCAGTGAGAGTGCTGGATCCTAGCCACTAGACCACCAAGGACTTTACTAGAAAAAAGTTGACTGTCGTCAAATCCATTTTATAAAAGGAACCTCTTTCAATGCTTTCTCCGATAAGAATTGTCTGTCTGTCTGTCTGTCTGTCTGTCTGTCTGTCTGTCTGTCTGTCTGTCTGTCTGTCTGTCTGTCTGTCTGTCTGTCTGTCTGTCTGTCTGTCTGTCATAGTTTCCCTGACCGGGAATCAAACCCGGGCCACAGCAGTGAGAGTGCTGGATCCTAGCCACTAGACCACCAAGGACTTTACTAGAAAAAAGTTGACTGTCGTCAAATCCATTTTATAAAAGGAACCTCTTTCAATGCTTTCTCCGATAAGAATTGTCTGTCTGTCTGTCTGTCTGTCTGTCTGTCTGTCTGTCTGTCTGTCTGTCTGTCTGTCTGTCTGTCTGTCTGTCTGTCTGTCTGTCTGTCTGTCTGTCTGTCTGTCTGTCATAGTTTCCCTGACCGGGAATCAAACCCGGGCCACAGCAGTGAGAGTGCTGGATCCTAGCCACTAGACCACCAAGGACTTTACTAGAAAAAAGTTGACTGTCGTCAAATCCATTTTATAAAAGGAACCTCTTTCAATGCTTTCTCCGATAAAAAAAATTCTGTCTTTCCGTCTATTATAATAGACCTGACCGGGAATCGAACCCGGGCCACAGCAGTGAGAGTGCTGGATCCTAGCCACTAGACCACCAAGGACTTTACTAGAAAAAAAGTTGACTGTCGGAAAACCCATTCTAGAAAAAGGAACATCTTTCAATGCTTTCTCCAATAAGAATTTTCTGTCTTTCCGTCTATTATAATAGACCCGACCGGGAATCGCGGGCCACAGCAGTGAGAGTGCTGGATCCTAGCCACTAGACCACCAAGGACTTTACTAGAAAAAAAGTTGACTGTCAGAAAACCCATTCTAGAAAAAGGAACATCTTTCAATGCTTTCTCCAATAAGAATTTTCTGTCTTTCCGTCTATTATAATAGACCTGACCGGGAATCGAACCCGGGCCACAGCAGTGAGAGTGCTGGATCCTAGCCACTAGACCACCAAGGACTTTACTAGAAAAAAAGTTGACTGTCGGAAAACCCATTCTAGAAAAAGGAACATCTTTCAATGCTTTCTCCAATAAGAATTTTCTGTCTTTCCGTCTATTATAATAGACCTGACCGGGAATCGAACCCGGGCCACAGCAGTGAGAGTGCTGGATCCTAGCCACTAGACCACCAAAGACTTTACTAGAAAAAAAGTTGACTGTCGGAAAACCCATTCTAGAAAAAGGAACATCTTTCAATGCTTTCTCCATTAAGAATTTTCTGTCTTTCCGTCTATTATAATAGACCTGACCGGGAATCGAACCCGGGCCACAGCAGTGAGAGTGCTGGATCCTAGCCACTAGACCACCAAGGACTTTACTAGAAAAAAAAGTTGACTGTCGGAAAACCCATTCTAGAAAAAGGAACATCTTTCAATGCTTTCTCCAATAAGAATTTTCTGTCTTTCCGTCTATTATAATAGACCTGACCGGGAATCGAACCCGGGCCACAGCAGTGAGAGTGCTGGATCCTAGCCACTAGACCACCAAAGACTTTACTAGAAAAAAAGTTGACTGTCGGAAAACCCATTCTAGAAAAAGGAACATCTTTCAATGCTTTCTCCAATAAGAATTTTCTGTCTTTCCGTCTATTATAATAGACCTGACCGGGAATCGAACCCGGGCCACAGCAGTGAGAGTGCTGGATCCTAGCCACTAGTCCATCAGGGAATGAACAGGAAAAAAGTGTACTGTCGGAAAACCCATTCTAGAAAAAGGAACATCTTTCAATTTTCTTTCCAATTCCTCAAGAGAAATTTTCTATCTGCGTGTAACAGTTTCCCTGACCGTTTCCCTGACCTGGAATCGAAACCGGGCCACAGCAGTGAAAGTGCTGGATTCTAGCCACTAGACCACCAAGGACTTTACTAGAAAAAAAGTTGACTGTCGTCAAATCCATTCTATAAAAGGAACCTCTTTCAATGCTTTCTCCAATAAGAATTGTCTGTCTGTCTGTCTGTCTGTCTGTCTGTCTGTCTGTCTGTCTGTCTGTCTGTCTGTCTGTCTGTCTGTCTGTCTGTCTGTCTGTCTGTCTGTCTGTCTGTCTGTCTGTCTGTCTGTCTGTCTGTCTGTCTGTCTGTCTGTCTGTCTGTCTGTCTGTCTGTCTGTCTGTCTGTCTGTCTGTCTGTCTGTCTGTCTGTCTGTCTGTCTGTCTGTCTGTCTGTCTGTCTGTCTGTCTGTCTGTCTGTCTGTCTGTCTGTCTGTCTGTCATAGTTTCCCTGACCGGGAATCAAACCCGGGCCACAGCAGTGAGAGTGCTGGATCCTAGCCACTAGACCACCAAGGACTTTACTAGAAAAAAGTTGACTGTCGTCAAATCCATTTTATAAAAGGAACCTCTTTCAATGCTTTCTCCGATAAGAATTGTCTGTCTGTCTGTCTGTCTGTCTGTCTGTCTGTCTGTCTGTCTGTCTGTCTGTCTGTCTGTCTGTCTGTCTGTCTGTCTGTCTGTCTGTCTGTCTGTCTGTCTGTCTGTCTGTCTGTCTGTCTGTCTGTCTGTCTGTCTGTCTGTCTGTCTGTCTGTCTGTCTGTCTGTCTGTCTGTCTGTCTGTCTGTCTGTCTGTCTGTCTGTCTGTCTGTCTGTCTGTCTGTCTGTCTGTCTGTCTGTCTGTCATAGTTTCCCTGACCGGGAATCAAACCCGGGCCACAGCAGTGAGAGTGCTGGATCCTAGCCACTAGACCACCAAGGACTTTACTAGAAAAAAGTTGACTGTCGTCAAATCCATTTTATAAAAGGAACCTCTTTCAATGCTTTCTCCGATAAGAATTGTCTGTCTGTCTGTCTGTCTGTCTGTCTGTCTGTCTGTCTGTCTGTCTGTCTGTCTGTCTGTCTGTCTGTCTGTCTGTCTGTCTGTCTGTCTGTCTGTCATAGTTTCCCTGACCGGGAATCAAACCCGGGCCACAGCAGTGAGAGTGCTGGATCCTAACCACTAGACCACCAAGGACTTTACTAGAAAAAAGTTGACTGTCGTCAAATCCATTTTATAAAAGGAACCTCTTTCAATGCTTTCTCCGATAAGAATTGTCTGTCTGTCTGTCTGTCTGTCTGTCTGTCTGTCTGTCTGTCTGTCTGTCTGTCTGTCTGTCTGTCTGTCTGTCTGTCTGTCTGTCTGTCTGTCTGTCTGTCTGTCTGTCTGTCTGTCTGTCTGTCTGTCTGTCTGTCTGTCTGTCTGTCTGTCTGTCTGTCTGTCTGTCTGTCTGTCATAGTTTCCCTGACCGGGAATCAAACCCGGGCCACAGCAGTGAGAGTGCTGGATCCTAGCCACTAGACCACCAAGGACTTTACTAGAAAAAAGTTGACTGTCGTCAAATCCATTTTATAAAAGGAACCTCTTTCAATGCTTTCTCCGATAAGAATTGTCTGTCTGTCTGTCTGTCTGTCTGTCTGTCTGTCTGTCTGTCTGTCTGTCTGTCTGTCTGTCTGTCTGTCTGTCTGTCTGTCTGTCTGTCTGTCTGTCTGTCTGTCTGTCTGTCATAGTTTCCCTGACCGGGAATCAAACCCGGGCCACAGCAGTGAGAGTGCTGGATCCTAGCCACTAGACCACCAAGGACTTTACTAGAAAAAAGTTGACTGTCGTCAAATCCATTTTATAAAAGGAACCTCTTTCAATGCTTTCTCCGATAAGAATTGTCTGTCTGTCTGTCTGTCTGTCTGTCTGTCTGTCTGTCTGTCTGTCTGTCTGTCTGTCTGTCTGTCTGTCTGTCTGTCTGTCTGTCTGTCTGTCTGTCTGTCTGTCTGTCTGTCTGTCTGTCATAGTTTCCCTGACCGGGAATCAAACCCGGGCCACAGCAGTGAGAGTGCTGGATCCTAGCCACTAGACCACCAAGGACTTTACTAGAAAAAAGTTGACTGTCGTCAAATCCATTTTATAAAAGGAACCTCTTTCAATGCTTTCTCCGATAAAAAAAATTCTGTCTTTCCGTCTATTATAATAGACCTGACCGGGAATCGAACCCGGGCCACAGCAGTGAGAGTGCTGGATCCTAGCCACTAGACCACCAAGGACTTTACTAGAAAAAAAGTTGACTGTCGGAAAACCCATTCTAGAAAAAGGAACATCTTTCAATGCTTTCTCCAATAAGAATTTTCTGTCTTTCCGTCTATTATAATAGACCCGACCGGGAATCGAACCCGGGCCACAGCAGTGAGAGTGCTGGATCCTAGCCACTAGACCACCAAGGACTTTACTAGAAAAAAAGTTGACTGTCGGAAAACCCATTCTAGAAAAAGGAACATCTTTCAATGCTTTCTCCAATAAGAATTTTCTGTCTTTCCGTCTATTATAATAGACCTGACCGGGAATCGAACCCGGGCCACAGCAGTGAGAGTGCTGGATCCTAGCCACTAGACCACCAAGGACTTTACTAGAAAAAAAGTTGACTGTCGGAAAACCCATTCTAGAAAAAGGAACATCTTTCAATGCTTTCTCCAATAAGAATTTTCTGTCTTTCCGTCTATTATAATAGACCTGACCGGGAATCGAACCCGGGCCACAGCAGTGAGAGTGCTGGATCCTAGCCACTAGACCACCAAAGACTTTACTAGAAAAAAAGTTGACTGTCGGAAAACCCATTCTAGAAAAAGGAACATCTTTCAATGCTTTCTCCATTAAGAATTTTCTGTCTTTCCGTCTATTATAATAGACCTGACCGGGAATCGAACCCGGGCCACAGCAGTGAGAGTGCTGGATCCTAGCCACTAGACCACCAAGGACTTTACTAGAAAAAAAAGTTGACTGTCGGAAAACCCATTCTAGAAAAAGGAACATCTTTCAATGCTTTCTCCAATAAGAATTTTCTGTCTTTCCGTCTATTATAATAGACCTGACCGGGAATCGAACCCGGGCCACAGCAGTGAGAGTGCTGGATCCTAGCCACTAGACCACCAAAGACTTTACTAGAAAAAAAGTTGACTGTCGGAAAACCCATTCTAGAAAAAGGAACATCTTTCAATGCTTTCTCCAATAAGAATTTTCTGTCTTTCCGTCTATTATAATAGACCTGACCGGGAATCGAACCCGGGCCACAGCAGTGAGAGTGCTGGATCCTAGCCACTAGACCACCAAAGACTTTACTAGAAAAAAAGTTGACTGTCGGAAAACCCATTCTAGAAAAAGGAACATCTTTCAATGCTTTCTCCATTAAGAATTTTCTGTCTTTCCGTCTATTATAATAGACCTGACCGGGAATCGAACCCGGGCCACAGCAGTGAGAGTGCTGGATCCTAGCCACTAGACCACCAAGGACTTTACTAGAAAAAAAAGTTGACTGTCGGAAAACCCATTCTAGAAAAAGGAACATCTTTCAATGCTTTCTCCAATAAGAATTTTCTGTCTTTCCGTCTATTATAATAGACCTGACCGGGAATCGAACCCGGGCCACAGCAGTGAGAGTGCTGGATCCTAGCCACTAGACCACCAAAGACTTTACTAGAAAAAAAGTTGACTGTCGGAAAACCCATTCTAGAAAAAGGAACATCTTTCAATGCTTTCTCCAATAAGAATTTTCTGTCTTTCCGTCTATTATAATAGACCTGACCGGGAATCGAACCCGGGCCACAGCAGTGAGAGTGCTGGATCCTAGCCACTAGACCACCAAGGACTTTACTAGAAAAAAAAGTTGACTGTCGGAAAACCCATTCTAGAAAAAGGAACATCTTTCAATGCTTTCTCCAATAAGAATTTTCTGTCTTTCCGTCTATTATAATAGACCTGACCGGGAATCGAACCCGGGCCACAGCAGTGAGAGTGCTGGATCCTAGCCACTAGACCACCAAAGACTTTACTAGAAAAAAAGTTGACTGTCGGAAAACCCATTCTAGAAAAAGGAACATCTTTCAATGCTTTCTCCAATAAGAATTTTCTGTCTTTCCGTCTATTATAATAGACCTGACCGGGAATCGAACCCGGGCCACAGCAGTGAGAGTGCTGGATCCTAGCCACTAGTCCATCAGGGAATGAACAGGAAAAAAGTGTACTGTCGGAAAACCCATTCTAGAAAAAGGAACATCTTTCAATTTTCTTTCCAATTCCTCAAGAGAAATTTTCTATCTGCGTGTAACAGTTTCCCTGACCTGGAATCGAAACCGGGCCACAGCAGTGAAAGTGCTGGATTCTAGCCACTAGACCACCAAGGACTTTACTAGAAAAAAAGTTGACTGTCGTCAAATCCATTCTATAAAAGGAACCTCTTTCAATGCTTTCTCCAATAAGAATTGTCTGTCTGTCTGTCTGTCTGTCTGTCTGTCTGTCTGTCTGTCTGTCTGTCTGTCTGTCTGTCTGTCTGTCTGTCTGTCTGTCTGTCTGTCTGTCTGTCTGTCTGTCTGTCTGTCTGTCTGTCTGTCTGTCTGTCTGTCTGTCTGTCTGTCTGTCTGTCTGTCTGTCTGTCTGTCTGTCTGTCTGTCTGTCTGTCTGTCTGTCTGTCTGTCTGTCTGTCTGTCTGTCTGTCTGTCTGTCTGTCTGTCTGTCTGTCTGTCTGTCTGTCTGTCTGTCTGTCTGTCTGTCTGTCTGTCTGTCTGTCTGTCTGTCTGTCTGTCTGTCTGTCTGTCTGTCTGTCTGTCTGTCTGTCTGTCTGTCTGTCTGTCTGTCTGTCTGTCTGTCTGTCTGTCTGTCTGTCTGTCTGTCTGTCTGTCTGTCTGTCTGTCTGTCTGTCTGTCTGTCTGTCTGTCTGTCTGTCTGTCTGTCTGTCTGTCTGTCTGTCTGTCTGTCTGTCTGTCTGTCTGTCATAGTTTCCCTGACCGGGAATCAAACCCGGGCCACAGCAGTGAGAGTGCTGGATCCTAGCCACTAGACCACCAAGGACTTTACTAGAAAAAAGTTGACTGTCGTCAAATCCATTTTATAAAAGGAACCTCTTTCAATGCTTTCTCCGATAAGAATTGTCTGTCTGTCTGTCTGTCTGTCTGTCTGTCTGTCTGTCTGTCTGTCTGTCTGTCTGTCTGTCTGTCTGTCTGTCTGTCTGTCTGTCTGTCTGTCTGTCTGTCTGTCTGTCTGTCTGTCTGTCTGTCTGTCTGTCTGTCTGTCATAGTTTCCCTGACCGGGAATCAAACCCGGGCCACAGCAGTGAGAGTGCTGGATCCTAGCCACTAGACCACCAAGGACTTTACTAGAAAAAAGTTGACTGTCGTCAAATCCATTTTATAAAAGGAACCTCTTTCAATGCTTTCTCCGATAAGAATTGTCTGTCTGTCTGTCTGTCTGTCTGTCTGTCTGTCTGTCTGTCTGTCTGTCTGTCTGTCTGTCTGTCTGTCTGTCTGTCTGTCTGTCTGTCTGTCTGTCTGTCATAGTTTCCCTGACCGGGAATCAAACCCGGGCCACAGCAGTGAGAGTGCTGGATCCTAGCCACTAGACCACCAAGGACTTTACTAGAAAAAAGTTGACTGTCGTCAAATCCATTTTATAAAAGGAACCTCTTTCAATGCTTTCTCCGATAAAAAAAATTCTGTCTTTCCGTCTATTATAATAGACCTGACCGGGAATCGAACCCGGGCCACAGCAGTGAGAGTGCTGGATCCTAGCCACTAGACCACCAAGGACTTTACTAGAAAAAAAGTTGACTGTCGGAAAACCCATTCTAGAAAAAGGAACATCTTTCAATGCTTTCTCCAATAAGAATTTTCTGTCTTTCCGTCTATTATAATAGACCCGACCGGGAATCGAACCCGGGCCACAGCAGTGAGAGTGCTGGATCCTAGCCACTAGACCACCAAGGACTTTACTAGAAAAAAAGTTGACTGTCAGAAAACCCATTCTAGAAAAAGGAACATCTTTCAATGCTTTCTCCAATAAGAATTTTCTGTCTTTCCGTCTATTATAATAGACCTGACCGGGAATCGAACCCGGGCCACAGCAGTGAGAGTGCTGGATCCTAGCCACTAGACCACCAAGGACTTTACTAGAAAAAAAGTTGACTGTCGGAAAACCCATTCTAGAAAAAGGAACATCTTTCAATGCTTTCTCCAATAAGAATTTTCTGTCTTTCCGTCTATTATAATAGACCTGACCGGGAATCGAACCCGGGCCACAGCAGTGAGAGTGCTGGATCCTAGCCACTAGACCACCAAAGACTTTACTAGAAAAAAAGTTGACTGTCGGAAAACCCATTCTAGAAAAAGGAACATCTTTCAATGCTTTCTCCATTAAGAATTTTCTGTCTTTCCGTCTATTATAATAGACCTGACCGGGAATCGAACCCGGGCCACAGCAGTGAGAGTGCTGGATCCTAGCCACTAGACCACCAAGGACTTTACTAGAAAAAAAAGTTGACTGTCGGAAAACCCATTCTAGAAAAAGGAACATCTTTCAATGCTTTCTCCAATAAGAATTTTCTGTCTTTCCGTCTATTATAATAGACCTGACCGGGAATCGAACCCGGGCCACAGCAGTGAGAGTGCTGGATCCTAGCCACTAGACCACCAAAGACTTTACTAGAAAAAAAGTTGACTGTCGGAAAACCCATTCTAGAAAAAGGAACATCTTTCAATGCTTTCTCCAATAAGAATTTTCTGTCTTTCCGTCTATTATAATAGACCTGACCGGGAATCGAACCCGGGCCACAGCAGTGAGAGTGCTGGATCCTAGCCACTAGTCCATCAGGGAATGAACAGGAAAAAAGTGTACTGTCGGAAAACCCATTCTAGAAAAAGGAACATCTTTCAATTTTCTTTCCAATTCCTCAAGAGAAATTTTCTATCTGCGTGTAACAGTTTCCCTGACCTGGAATCGAAACCGGGCCACAGCAGTGAAAGTGCTGGATTCTAGCCACTAGACCACCAAGGACTTTACTAG
Source organism: Urocampus carinirostris (assembly GCF_059441175.1). Lineage (NCBI taxonomy): Eukaryota > Metazoa > Chordata > Actinopteri > Syngnathiformes > Syngnathidae > Urocampus > Urocampus carinirostris. Next base: position 15,810 of record NW_028283323.1, read on the forward strand.
AAAAAAAGTTGACTGTCGTCAAATCCATTCTATAAAAGGAACCTCTTTCAATGCTTTCTCCAATAAGAATTGTCTGTCTGTCTGTCTGTCTGTCTGTCTGTCTGTCTGTCTGTCTGTCTGTCTGTCTGTCTGTCTGTCTGTCTGTCTGTCTGTCTGTCTGTCTGTCTGTCTGTCTGTCTGTCTGTCTGTCTGTCTGTCTGTCTGTCTGTCTGTCTGTCTGTCTGTCTGTCTGTCTGTCTGTCTGTCTGTCTGTCTGTCTGTCTGTCTGTCTGTCTGTCTGTCTGTCTGTCTGTCTGTCTGTCTGTCTGTCTGTCTGTCTGTCTGTCTGTCTGTCTGTCTGTCTGTCTGTCTGTCTGTCTGTCTGTCTGTCTGTCTGTCTGTCTGTCTGTCTGTCTGTCTGTCTGTCTGTCTGTCTGTCTGTCTGTCTGTCTGTCTGTCTGTCTGTCTGTCTGTCTGTCTGTCTGTCTGTCTGTCTGTCTGTCTGTCTGTCTGTCTGTCTGTCTGTCTGTCTGTCTGTCTGTCTGTCTGTCTGTCTGTCTGTCTGTCTGTCTGTCATAGTTTCCCTGACCGGGAATCAAACCCGGGCCACAGCAGTGAGAGTGCTGGATCCTAGCCACTAGACCACCAAGGACTTTACTAGAAAAAAGTTGACTGTCGTCAAATCCATTTTATAAAAGGAACCTCTTTCAATGCTTTCTCCGATAAAAAAAATTCTGTCTTTCCGTCTATTATAATAGACCTGACCGGGAATCGAACCCGGGCCACAGCAGTGAGAGTGCTGGATCCTAGCCACTAGACCACCAAGGACTTTACTAGAAAAAAAGTTGACTGTCGGAAAACCCATTCTAGAAAAAGGAACATCTTTCAATGCTTTCTCCAATAAGAATTTTCTGTCTTTCCGTCTATTATAATAGACCCGACCGGGAATCGAACCCGGGCCACAGCAGTGAGAGTGCTGGATCCTAGCCACTAGACCACCAAGGACTTTACTAGAAAAAAAGTTGACTGTCAGAAAACCCATTCTAGAAAAAGGAACATCTTTCAATGCTTTCTCCAATAAGAATTTTCTGTCTTTCCGTCTATTATAATAGACCTGACCGGGAATCGAACCCGGGCCACAGCAGTGAGAGTGCTGGATCCTAGCCACTAGACCACCAAGGACTTTACTAGAAAAAAAGTTGACTGTCGGAAAACCCATTCTAGAAAAAGGAACATCTTTCAATGCTTTCTCCAATAAGAATTTTCTGTCTTTCCGTCTATTATAATAGACCTGACCGGGAATCGAACCCGGGCCACAGCAGTGAGAGTGCTGGATCCTAGCCACTAGACCACCAAAGACTTTACTAGAAAAAAAGTTGACTGTCGGAAAACCCATTCTAGAAAAAGGAACATCTTTCAATGCTTTCTCCATTAAGAATTTTCTGTCTTTCCGTCTATTATAATAGACCTGACCGGGAATCGAACCCGGGCCACAGCAGTGAGAGTGCTGGATCCTAGCCACTAGACCACCAAGGACTTTACTAGAAAAAAAAGTTGACTGTCGGAAAACCCATTCTAGAAAAAGGAACATCTTTCAATGCTTTCTCCAATAAGAATTTTCTGTCTTTCCGTCTATTATAATAGACCTGACCGGGAATCGAACCCGGGCCACAGCAGTGAGAGTGCTGGATCCTAGCCACTAGACCACCAAAGACTTTACTAGAAAAAAAGTTGACTGTCGGAAAACCCATTCTAGAAAAAGGAACATCTTTCAATGCTTTCTCCAATAAGAATTTTCTGTCTTTCCGTCTATTATAATAGACCTGACCGGGAATCGAACCCGGGCCACAGCAGTGAGAGTGCTGGATCCTAGCCACTAGTCCATCAGGGAATGAACAGGAAAAAAGTGTACTGTCGGAAAACCCATTCTAGAAAAAGGAACATCTTTCAATTTTCTTTCCAATTCCTCAAGAGAAATTTTCTATCTGCGTGTAACAGTTTCCCTGACCTGGAATCGAAACCGGGCCACAGCAGTGAAAGTGCTGGATTCTAGCCACTAGACCACCAAGGACTTTACTAGAAAAAAAGTTGACTGTCGTCAAATCCATTCTATAAAAGGAACCTCTTTCAATGCTTTCTCCAATAAGAATTGTCTGTCTGTCTGTCTGTCTGTCTGTCTGTCTGTCTGTCTGTCTGTCTGTCTGTCTGTCTGTCTGTCTGTCTGTCTGTCTGTCTGTCTGTCTGTCTGTCTGTCTGTCTGTCTGTCTGTCTGTCTGTCTGTCTGTCTGTCTGTCTGTCTGTCTGTCTGTCTGTCTGTCTGTCTGTCTGTCTGTCTGTCTGTCTGTCTGTCTGTCTGTCTGTCTGTCTGTCTGTCTGTCTGTCTGTCTGTCTGTCTGTCTGTCATAGTTTCCCTGACCGGGAATCAAACCCGGGCCACAGCAGTGAGAGTGCTGGATCCTAGCCACTAGACCACCAAGGACTTTACTAGAAAAAAGTTGACTGTCGTCAAATCCATTTTATAAAAGGAACCTCTTTCAATGCTTTCTCCGATAAGAATTGTCTGTCTGTCTGTCTGTCTGTCTGTCTGTCTGTCTGTCTGTCTGTCTGTCTGTCTGTCTGTCTGTCTGTCTGTCTGTCTGTCTGTCTGTCTGTCTGTCTGTCTGTCTGTCTGTCTGTCTGTCTGTCTGTCTGTCTGTCTGTCTGTCTGTCTGTCTGTCTGTCTGTCTGTCTGTCTGTCTGTCTGTCTGTCTGTCTGTCTGTCTGTCTGTCTGTCTGTCTGTCTGTCTGTCTGTCTGTCTGTCTGTCTGTCTGTCTGTCTGTCATAGTTTCCCTGACCGGGAATCAAACCCGGGCCACAGCAGTGAGAGTGCTGGATCCTAGCCACTAGACCACCAAGGACTTTACTAGAAAAAAGTTGACTGTCGTCAAATCCATTTTATAAAAGGAACCTCTTTCAATGCTTTCTCCGATAAAAAAAATTCTGTCTTTCCGTCTATTATAATAGACCTGACCGGGAATCGAACCCGGGCCACAGCAGTGAGAGTGCTGGATCCTAGCCACTAGACCACCAAGGACTTTACTAGAAAAAAAGTTGACTGTCGGAAAACCCATTCTAGAAAAAGGAACATCTTTCAATGCTTTCTCCAATAAGAATTTTCTGTCTTTCCGTCTATTATAATAGACCCGACCGGGAATCGAACCCGGGCCACAGCAGTGAGAGTGCTGGATCCTAGCCACTAGACCACCAAGGACTTTACTAGAAAAAAAGTTGACTGTCAGAAAACCCATTCTAGAAAAAGGAACATCTTTCAATGCTTTCTCCAATAAGAATTTTCTGTCTTTCCGTCTATTATAATAGACCTGACCGGGAATCGAACCCGGGCCACAGCAGTGAGAGTGCTGGATCCTAGCCACTAGACCACCAAGGACTTTACTAGAAAAAAAGTTGACTGTCGGAAAACCCATTCTAGAAAAAGGAACATCTTTCAATGCTTTCTCCAATAAGAATTTTCTGTCTTTCCGTCTATTATAATAGACCTGACCGGGAATCGAACCCGGGCCACAGCAGTGAGAGTGCTGGATCCTAGCCACTAGACCACCAAAGACTTTACTAGAAAAAAAGTTGACTGTCGGAAAACCCATTCTAGAAAAAGGAACATCTTTCAATGCTTTCTCCATTAAGAATTTTCTGTCTTTCCGTCTATTATAATAGACCTGACCGGGAATCGAACCCGGGCCACAGCAGTGAGAGTGCTGGATCCTAGCCACTAGACCACCAAGGACTTTACTAGAAAAAAAAGTTGACTGTCGGAAAACCCATTCTAGAAAAAGGAACATCTTTCAATGCTTTCTCCAATAAGAATTTTCTGTCTTTCCGTCTATTATAATAGACCTGACCGGGAATCGAACCCGGGCCACAGCAGTGAGAGTGCTGGATCCTAGCCACTAGACCACCAAAGACTTTACTAGAAAAAAAGTTGACTGTCGGAAAACCCATTCTAGAAAAAGGAACATCTTTCAATGCTTTCTCCAATAAGAATTTTCTGTCTTTCCGTCTATTATAATAGACCTGACCGGGAATCGAACCCGGGCCACAGCAGTGAGAGTGCTGGATCCTAGCCACTAGACCACCAAGGACTTTACTAGAAAAAAAGTTGACTGTCGGAAAACCCATTCTAGAAAAAGGAACATCTTTCAATGCTTTCTCCAATAAGAATTTTCTGTCTTTCCGTCTATTATAATAGACCTGACCGGGAATCGAACCCGGGCCACAGCAGTGAGAGTGCTGGATCCTAGCCACTAGACCACCAAAGACTTTACTAGAAAAAAAGTTGACTGTCGGAAAACCCATTCTAGAAAAAGGAACATCTTTCAATGCTTTCTCCAATAAGAATTTTCTGTCTTTCCGTCTATTATAATAGACCTGACCGGGAATCGAACCCGGGCCACAGCAGTGAGAGTGCTGGATCCTAGCCACTAGTCCATCAGGGAATGAACAGGAAAAAAGTGTACTGTCGGAAAACCCATTCTAGAAAAAGGAACATCTTTCAATTTTCTTTCCAATTCCTCAAGAGAAATTTTCTATCTGCGTGTAACAGTTTCCCTGACCTGGAATCGAAACCGGGCCACAGCAGTGAAAGTGCTGGATTCTAGCCACTAGACCACCAAGGACTTTACTAGAAAAAAAGTTGACTGTCGTCAAATCCATTCTATAAAAGGAACCTCTTTCAATGCTTTCTCCAATAAGAATTGTCTGTCTGTCTGTCTGTCTGTCTGTCTGTCTGTCTGTCTGTCTGTCTGTCTGTCTGTCTGTCTGTCTGTCTGTCTGTCTGTCTGTCTGTCTGTCTGTCTCTGTCTGTCTGTCTGTCTGTCTGTCTGTCTGTCTGTCTGTCTGTCTGTCTGTCTGTCTGTCTGTCTGTCTGTCTGTCTGTCTGTCTGTCTGTCTGTCTGTCTGTCTGTCTGTCTGTCTTGTCTGTCTGTCTGTCTGTCTGTCTGTCTGTCTGTCTGTCTGTCTGTCTGTCTGTCTGTCTGTCTGTCTGTCTGTCTGTCTGTCTGTCTGTCTGTCTGTCTGTCTGTCTGTCTGTCTGTCTGTCTGTCTGTCTGTCTGTCTGTCTGTCTGTCTGTCTGTCTGTCTGTCTGTCTGTCTGTCTGTCTGTCTGTCTGTCTGTCTGTCTGTCTGTCTGTCTGTCTGTCTGTCTGTCTGTCTGTCTGTCTGTCTGT
>NW_028283324.1:0-20922 GCF_059441175.1 Urocampus carinirostris
GGTGTCCCCTGCCCACTGCCCATTGATGGCTGGGACGGGCTCCAGCCCCCCCGCGACCCTAATGAGGATAAGCGGTATGGCTAATGAGATGATGAGATGATGTATTCTGTGTAGCACTATTTAGATATTCTATATAACACGCTACAGTGGGCATTAGCACGTCACATTGCGTATTTGTATATTGTATTCTTTTTGCTTTATTATTGTATTGTTCTCAGCTCAGGGATGCTGCTGGAAATGTGAATTTCCCTGTGGGGATGAAAAAAGTATCTATCTATCTATCTATTTTCTTGCTAGGAGTATTCTTTTGTTTATTTTCTTTTGTCCAATCGTTCGGCTTCAACACACGTGTTTTCCTTGCCTCCGCGACCTTCTGAAAAATGTCTCCGCCGTTTTTTCGTGCCGGAATTATTGCCGTTGTTCGCAATTTCTGCATCGACTTATTACTGACACTGAAGAAATGACCAATTTTGTGTTTATTTACACCTAATAGTAACTGTTTTTTCAGAGGCATACTTCTCTTTCACTCGACGACAACCACCACAACGAGATCTCGTTTGCAGAGATCGGCGTGCAGACGAAAACCCGAACGGCGAGAATTCATTGGACAACCGATGTGTCAATCCACGTTTAAATCGGTCACGATTGGCTAAAGATTTTTTGGTCATGACGTTTTTGGCGGCGCCCTCTATGGCTGCGGCTGGATCTGCTCCCGACAGTTTCTCACATTCTAGTCAAAAACCCCAATCTTCGACTCAGTTTATGAGGGCGAACAAAGACAACTCTAACTGTAGATTAATATACGATCGCAGTTTTGCTGGATATGCGAACATCCCGAAATCCAGCGCAAATTTCGACGATCACTCTGGAGTGTTTACTTAGCCTCGGAGTGCTACGTCAACAGAACACAGCGGCCTACAAAGCAGCGAGTAAAAGTGGCAAGCGGAAGCGCTGTGACCGGGGAAGGAAACGAGGTTGTCGGGCCGGGCTAACGGCTCGGATGAAGGCTAAACCCTTCAAAACGCCTCTACCATCCATTTTCCTATCCAACGTCCGCTCCCTGGACAACAAACTGGACCATTTACAATTGGAATTCTCATCGAACCGCGAGTTGACGAACTGTTGTGCTTTAATTCTGACGGAGACATGGCTAAACTCATCTATCCCGAATGACGCTGTTAGCATTGTGGGGCTAACTGCTTTCCGCGCCGATAGAAGCGGCGAGCTCACCGGCAAAAGAAAGGGTGGCGGTCTATGCATTTATACAAACAACAACTGGTGTAGAAATGCGAAGATAATCTCGAATCACTGCTCACGAGACATTGAACTTTTGACGGTGATCTGCAGACCCTTCTACCTACCGAGGGAGTTTAGCGCGACCATCATTACTGCCGTGTACGTGCCCCCCAGCGCTAATACGAAGGAGGCAATGGACGTTCTCTACCGAACTGTGAGTGAACTGCAGCATGCTTACACCGAGTGCATTTTTATTGCGGCGGGGGACTTTAACCAGGCCAATATGAAAACAGTTCTCCCGCATTTCCATCAGCATGTAAATTTTGCTACAAGAGGTAGGAACACATTAGACCTGGCCTACACAAACATCAAAGGTGCATATAAAGCAGCCCCCCGCCCCCATCTTGGCTCATCAGATCACCTTTCTATTATGCTAATTCCAGCATACAAGCCCCTGCTGACCAGAGAAAAACCTACAGTGAAGCAGGTGAGGGTGTGGTCTGAGGGGGCAATGGAGGCACTACAGGACTGCTTTGATTGCACTGATTGGGACATGTTTAAATCGGCTGCCACTTACAACAACAAAATAAATATAGATGAGTACGCCATTTCTGTGTCAGCCTATATCAGTAAATGTGCAGAAGACGTCAGCAATACCAAAACTATATGCACCCGTGCCAATCAGAAGCCCTGGATGACTGCTGAGATACGCAAACAACTAAAAGTACGGAACCTTGTCATTAAATCTGGTGACATGGAGGCGCTGAGATCAGCGAGGGCTAACCTGAACCGTGCTATCAGACTAGCAAAGCGAACGTACAGTCAAAAAATCCAGGAACGTTTCCTCAACAAAACCAACGCCAGGGATATGTGGAAAGGCATTCAGGCCATTACCAAATACAAGCCAACCACCGCCCCAGTGCAGGACACTAGCATGGACTTTCTGAATGACCTCAACAAATTCTTTGGAAGGTTCGAGGCACAAAACGGCACCACTGCAGCGAAAGCGGTTCCAAATCAGGACGAAAGAGCACTCCACCTGGACTCATCTGACGTGAGGAAGACCCTGAGAAGGGTCAACACAAGGAAGGCTCCAGGCCCGGACAACATTCCGGGGCGGGTACTTAGGGAGTGCGCCGATCAGCTGGCTTGTGTACTAACAGACATTTTCAACACCTCGCTAGACCAAGCCAAAGTACCATCATGCTTCAAATTTGCCAACATCATCCCAGTGCCAAAGAAACCCCAGATCTTATCATTCAACGATTACCGGCCCGTTGCACTGACTCCTATCATAATGAAGTGCTTTGAGAGACTGGTTAAAGAGCACATCACCTCCAGTCTCCCCTCCTCATTCGACCCCTTTCAGTTTGCCTACAGGACAAACCGCTCCACCAGGGATGCCATCTCCTCTGCGCTTCACCTGAGCCTGACACATCTAGAGGAGAAGAACACCCATGTGCGGATGCTGTTCCTGGACTTCAGTTCAGCATTCAACACCATCATCCCACAACATCTGGTAGACAAAATGAGACTCCTGGGTTTCAACACCCCCCTGCGGAACTGGCTGCTGGACTTCCTCTGTGACAGACCCCAATCAGTGCGGATAGGTCAGAACAGTTCAGATGTCATCTACCTCAGCACGGGCTCCCCCCAAGGCTGCGTCCTAAGCCCCTTGCTGTTCACCTTGATGACACACGACTGCGTCCCTAGGTCCGCCACAAACCACATCGTGAAGTATGCTGACGACACAACAGTGGTGGGCCTCATCAGGGATGACAACGACCTAGCCTACAGAGAGGAAGTGGAGCAGTTGGTGGGCTGGTGCAGGGACAACAGCCTGGTCCTGAATGTTGACAAAACTAAAGAGATCATTGTCGACTTTAGGAAAAACCAGCCCAACCATGCCCCACTTTGCATCAACAACAAGGCTGTGGAGGTTGTCAGCAGTATCAAGTTCCTAGGGGTGCACATTACAAACAAACTCACCTGGTCCGTGAACACTGCATCACTGGTTAAGAGGGCACAGCAGCGCCTGTACTTCCTGCGGAGGATGAGGAGAGCCCACCTGCCCCCACCCTCCCTCATCACATTCTACAGGGGCACCATAGAGAGTATCCTGACCAGCTGTATCTCTGTGTGGTGTGGAGGCTGCAGCGCTACCGACTGGGGTAGTGTGAGGAGGGTAACGAGGACAGCAGAGAAAATAATCGGGACTACACTTCCCTCCATTCAGGACATTGGCCAGAAGCGCTGCCTATCCCATGCTAAGAACATTACCGGGGACCCCTCTCACCCCCATCATGGACTGTTCACTCTGCTAGCCTCTGGGAAGAGGTTCTGCAGTGTGCGGTGCAGGACCACCAGGCTCCGCAATAGTCTAGTCCCCCTGGCCATTAGACTGTTAAATGGTCAATCTAACATATAGTTAACTTAAATCTAAACGGCTGCTAATCTGACTTTTTGCACTACTGGCAGTTTTTTATAGCTTGCCACTCATTGCACATTGCTCTCTGCACTATGGTTATTACAGCGTTATTGTTACAGTGTTAATGTTACTGTGTACCTGACTTGTTAACCTGACTGCCCATTTTGCACATCTGGTTAGCTACTCTTCTTGCACTATGGTAAAATACTATACGTAGCCAAAATACAATACAACTTTATTTATATCTGTACATTCAAGGAAACTGTGGGGGTCAGATGCATCGACATTTCGTTCTGTATACACGTGTACTAGAATGACAATAAAGTAGATCTGAATCTGAATCTTTTGTTCCTTAAACAGGCCTTCATGAGTAGTGAAGGGCTAATAACCGTAAAAAAAGCTTGCACTTGGCCAAGAGCGATGAAAATCAAAAGGTCAGAAGCTAATAGAAGTAAAAAAAAATGTAATTGAAACATACCTGTCAACCTGTACGTTTAGGCCGTACAAAGTACGTTCATCGTGCATTTTAAGACGTGTACGACGTACAAAAAAATCTGTACGGAAAAACGCAAATTTGTCAATGATGGGTACCATCCGCTAGACACCGACTATTACCAAACGGCAAATCAATCAAGTCAAACCAGTTCGAGTTGTGTATGAAAGGAAGTCCGTCTCTTTTTAGAGAACCGGCTTTTTGGGCTCATCTTATTAAAAAGAGCCGGCTCTCAAACGGCTCACTTGCTTTGATGCGTTATAGAACGAATTTTTATTGTTGTACAAAGAAGTTAAGAAAAAAGGAAGTATAAAAGGAGAAAATGAAAAAAATGACAGGTTTGTGGTTACCCCTTGAATCAGTATATAACCAACAATCATTTAATGCAGAAAATGAATTCATAATTTGAATAAGAAAAGGTATTATTCTACTTAATTATGTTTGCATATATTTTTTCCTTCTACAGTGAACGTCCGAGCGACTTCATTTTTGATCTTTTTTTTTAATAAACCTCTTTTGTTGTCGAGCAACTTAGTATCTCACAACAAAATGTTAATTAACAATATATATATGATATAACGAGGGCGGCACAGTGGTTAGCGCGTGTGCGGCACAGTTCTAAGGTCTTGAGAACCTCCTGTGTGGGTTCAAATCCAGCAACCGGACTTCCTGTGCGGAGTTTTTATGTTCTCCCCGTGCTTGCGTGGGTTTCCTCCGGGCATTCCGGTTTCCTCCCACATTCCAAAGACATGCATTTCCAAATTGTCCCTAGGTGTGAATGAGCGAGTTGTCTGTCCCTGTGAGCCCTGTGATTGGCTGGCAACCAGTTCAGGGTGTCCCCTGCCCGCTGCCCGAAGATAGCTGGGATGGGCTCCAGCCCCCCCCCGCGACCCTACTGAGGATAAGCGGTGCAGCTAATGAGATGAGATGATATAACGAAACAACTGTACAATATAAAATGTTAAACTACATGGTGTAAGATTATTTTTGTATTTTGTAAGGGAAAATACATCATTTTGTAAGGGCATGGAGCCCTGGAGCGTGTATATGGAAATAAATGACCGACCTTCTCTGTTCAACACAACTCGTAGCTCCTTGCTAATGCTAACTTGGTTTAGCCGTCGATCTTCTCGCTCGTTGTCATCTTGAAGCTCCTCTTTCAAATTTCCTTTCCATCTCTCGCACATATTAGCCACCTTTTAATCTTTACGGAGTTAAATGCAGTTAGATTGAGTTTAATTCTGCACACGACTAGAAGTAATCAAAAGGTCAGAGGCTAACAGAAGTAAAATAAAAATGTGATCGAAAAAAAAGTGACCAACCTGCTCTGTTCAACGCGAATCGTAGCTCCTTGCTAATGCTAACTTGGTTTAGCCGTCGATCTTCTCGCTCGTTGTCATCTTGAAGCTCCTCTTTCAAATTTCCTTTCCATCTCTCGCACATTTTAGCCACTTTTGAACGTTTGGGAAATTAAATGAAGTTAGACGGAGTTCAATTCTGCACAAGATTGGAGCGAAACGCTAATGGGCCGCAGATAACGGCAGCAGTGATGTGTGGTTCTTCTCTTCTTCTCGGATGGCATCCATTTCTTTCGTGCTCTATCGCCCCCTAGCATCATACCATCTCACAGTTACACTCTGCTGTGTTGTTGGCGAACGAAAGGAGTTAATGAGCAGACTCCCTTCGAAATGCTCTCTCATTATCTCTTTCCCTTTCCCTTTCCCTTTCTCTTTCTCTTTCTCTTTCTCTCTCTCTCTCTCTCTTTCTCTTTCTCTTTCTCTCTCTCTCTCTCTCTCTCTCTTGACAGCAACTGTCAAATTAACTGGCGCAACAACAAAAAAATGATTTATTATTGTCAAATCAAACATGTAACAAACAAAAACAAAAAGGAAGTGTTTAATCAATTATTTATTTTTTTTAGACATAAAGTTTAAGACCAAAAAAAATATGTCTAGAGATCATTTTTTGACTCAGTCCACTGGCGTCTTTTGGCATTTGTAAGGACTTCTCTGCTGACCTCTGCTGGACAAAATGTGAACATACTGCGTGATGACGTCATGGACGGATGAGGGATACATGGCTTTTTGGGGGGATTTAATGTAGTGGGTTACATCGACGATTTTGTTTTATTATCATTATTATTTCATTCATGCTTATAAATTGATGTATTTTATGGACTGTATTAAAGGAAAAAAAATGAAAGGAAATCTCTTTCTAATTTTTGTGAATTATTTTGACGCGTGACCGGAAATTTGGAGCAAAGGCGCCAGTGCGAGTAAATAGAAAATAAAATAAGAATGGATCCGTTTATCGATAAAATATTGCACTTATATTAATCACAATATTTGTTTTTACTTGATATGTTAAATTTGAATTAAAATGTGAGAACAATGTCCTGAAAAATCACAGTAAACGATTGTCATTAAACGACATATTTTACCATCCATTTTGTAAATTGACCATCTTGTAATTAATGATCAAAAATTTCGTTTGTATTGAAGTAGAATGTTATTTTTAATACGACAGAATTCTAGTGTTATTTCAATTGTTTTATAATACTAATTCGTTGGATTTAAAGGTACTATTTTGGGACTTAATTTATTGGCGCCATTTTAATTATTGCTAGGCATGCCTTTAGCCACCTATTTTAGGACCCACGCTAACAAGGATGTTGCTAACAAGATGCTAACAAGTTTGAATGCAAATTGATCAATAGCATGTTCTGTTTACGCTTTATGACCCTAAAGTCATAAAGGAAACGACGTATTTTCTATTTTAATTAAAAAACTAAATACAGTTTAAAATCCAAATTTCTCTTGAGAGTATTAGCCTTCAAAATGTAGGCATACATGTTTTTCCCTTGTCTACTTGAACTAAATCAATAAGATGAAGTGTATCTTTAAACTAATTAATCAACGTGAACAATACTGTTATAAAACGTTTTGTGTATTCAAAGATTTCTAGCAGAAATGAATTAATTTTAACTAGCACCTCAATTTCTTTCCACTAGATGACGCTGTAACCAAGCTTTTATAAACGTCCAAACTGTTCTCCTTTGATTTCGTTTTAGTGCCATCAACTACTGTATACATTACTACGAAACACATAATAATACTATTTAAAAAATATTTAAAAAATAATAACAATAAAGTTATCATCAAAATAGCATAAAAAATAGTCATAGTATAAAATAAGGGTATAGAAAAAGTATTAAAGTCCATAATCAAGTAAATCGATGCAATTACAAAAATAAAATAAATAAAATATATTGATCCAAACGTTTAAGCGTCCCAACCAAACAAAAAATGCTCAAAATATAATTAAAATATAACCAAAATAGTAAACATAGTACTCGTAATAAATACATGTTTTTTGGGGTGCCAACTTTGTCCCCATTGTCCCTTTGTGTCTCCTCAAAAAATACTATAAAATGACTGCAAAACTAAATGTGATAAAACTAAGTTTGTCTTCATTCAGATTAGAAAAAATACTACAAAATACTGCAAAAATACCACTACAATAAAACTATGATACGAATATATAATTACAGAAATATTACAACAGAAATATGACAAAAATACTTTCAACCGGATATTCTGCTAAAAATCTGACTGTAGAAAATACTACAAAATACCACAAAAATATGTCTCAAGTAATACTACGGATATACTACGATGTAAAATACTACAAAAATACAACTGCAGAAATACTAAAAAAAATACCACGAAAGTATGAATACAGAAATACTACAAAATTAGCAAATAAATACTACAAAATGACTCCAGAACTAAATGTGATAAAACTAAGTTTTTCTTCATTGAGATTAGAAAAAATACTACAAAAATACGACAAAAATACCACTACAATAAAACTTTGATACGAATATACAATCACAGAAATATTACAACAGAAATATGACAAAAATACAGTAATACTAACATATTCTTAAGAAATAACAAGAAGATGCAAGTATGGAAATACTTCAACATACTTTTACAGAAATACGACAAAAAGAGCACTACAGACACACATTAAAACAAAAATACTGTTGCACAATTATTACGAGCAAAATACTACAAAAAGTATACCATGGAAATACTACGAAAATACTGCTGTAGAACTACTACAAAATAAAAGTACAATAAAACTATAAAAACACTAGTACGATGTAAAATACTAAAAAAAAATACAACTGCAGAAATACCCCAAAAATACTACGAAATTATGAATACAGAAATACTACAATATTAGCAAATTATTGCTACAAAATACCACAGATATAATACAAAGATTTTAAGATGTATATCTACAAAAATACTACTGCAGAAATGCTAAAAAAATACTACTAAAATAAAACTACAGTAATACTACAAAAATACTTCAAAATTATGACTATGAAAATAACTATACAAGTAAAACAACAGTAATACTACGGATATACTACGATGTAAAATACTACAAAAATACAACTGCAGAAATACTGAAAAAAATACTACAAAATTCTGAATACAGAAATACCACAAAATTAGCAAATAAATACCTTAAAAATACTACAGATAAGCTACAAAGATTGTAAGATGTATATATACAAAAACACTACTGCAGAAATACCAAAAAAATACTAAAAAAATAAACCTCCAGTATTACTACAAAAATACTACAAAATTATGACTACGAAAATAACTACACAAGGTGCTAGGAATGAAATGGACTCAACCATTTTAAGGCAGTGGTGTTTTTTTTTCCCCTTTTTTACAATTTCTATCCGGCATCATCATATTTTAGTGTACCCCGTACTTTATTAAGGAAAAAAGAGTTTTTAAACGCTATAACTTTTGGGGGGCGCTTGGATTGAATTTGGGGGTGCCTGAGCAACCCCCCAAACGGGTTGGTTACACCCACCATTCCAATTATCGCTAGGCATGTTTTTTGCCCCCTTTTTAAGACCCATGGCAATCATCGGGGTTGATAACAAGTTTTTACCATTTTCCTTCCTACAAATTCCTAATTAGCAGGTACTGTATGTCATTTTATTTAAAGTATAATAAATATGTGGATGTGTTTTATTCCTTTGAGAAACATTGATCGGACTATTTTGGTACTTTAGTTATTGTTGCCGTTCCAATTCTTATTAGGCATGATTTTAGCCACCTGTTTTAAGCCCCTCGCTAGTCTCCGGAGGTTGCTAACAAGATGCTAAGTAGCCTTTATTCAATATAATGATTTTCCATCTTTATGAGATTTACCAGGTACTTTATATGCTTTCATTTAAATCATATATAGCATTCGAGGTCATATATTCCTTTAAGTAATGCCACTTGGACTATTTTGGGACTTCATTTATTGGCGCCATTTTGATTATTGCTAGGCATGCCTTTAGCCACCTATTTAAAGACCCACGCTAACCACGGTGTTGCTAACAAAATGCTAACAAGTTTGAATGCAAATTGATCGATATCATGATCTGTTTACGCTTGAAGGATTTTATTCATTTGACTTTAAAGGATTTTATACGATTGAATACAAATTACATTTAATGCAAAAGATATTCACTGACTGGGCTGTAGTACAAGGTCAGGGCAGGCTGGTGGAAAATGTTGTTTACAGGAACGGCAGGAACGGAACGTAATGCTGATAAGGTAATCGGCACATCCAGACGCTGATGACGCAGAAAGGCTCGTTGTTGTTTTGAGTACCCAAGACACTGGGACGCTCGTCTACTAGATGGTGAAGCCCAGGGAGGAGCTGGCACACCATTATGCGGGGAGAAGATGGCCAAGAAGAAAAAGCTATAGGACTTCAGAAAAAAGGCTTCCCAGAGACCGCAACGTCACTAATTCGGCCGTTTTCGATGGAGTACACTTAGTTAAATTGTTAATGAAATTAAATCTGCCCCCGTGTGGAAATGTCAGCTTCCTGATCATTTTTCCCTCAAGAAACGAGCGCGCATAAATTGTTGGGTGAATGTAGGTAGTGTTTGGTTAATGGAGTCAGATAACTAATTCGAACAATTTGCTAAACGCTACATTTTGATAATTGATTCCCAACACTGTGGATTTCTTCTTGGCTCTTGGGATCCTTAGCAGACCAGCCTTTTCAATAACATTATTTTCTCTTTATTTGTTACTGCTGTGGCTCTTAGTCCCTCCGTTTTTCATTATTTTGTATTTGTTTTCCATTTGATTGTATTTGAAACCTTTTATGGCAGTTAGAAATTTGTTTTCAAAGTTAAACAAATAAAATCTGTCATTGGATCAGTAATAAAAGGTTTTATTCCATTTTTTGTTTTAGTAGTAGTAAAAAAGGAAAGTAATTTATAAAGATATTCAAGATTGGGGGCAGCATGGCGGCGCAGTGGTTAGCGCATGTGCGGCACAGTTCATGTCTTGGGAACCTCCTGCGTGGGTTCAAATCCAGCTCCAGACTTCCTGTGCGGAGTTTGTATGATCTCCCCGTGCTTGCGTGGGTTTCCTTCGGGCACTCTGGTTTCCAAATTGTCCCTAGGTGTGAATGAGCGAGTGAGTTGTCTGTCCCCGTGTGCCCTGCGATTGGCTGGCAACCAGTTCAGGGTGTCCCCTGCCCACTGCCCGATGATTGCTGGGATGGGCTCCAGCACCCCCGCAACCCTACTGAGGATAAGCGGTGTAGCTGATGAGATGATGAGATTCAAGATTGGAATAGGATATTTATTTTTCACAATCTGAAATAAAATGTCTTCAAACAAAAATACCCGTTTCATTTAGTTTTTTACGTGACAACATTTTTTCGACTACATAGGGAAAAAAAGAATCATAGAATTTATGAGTTGATTAAGACCTTTTTGGTATTTTCATTTTATTTTCAGCAAATGAAAACCAAAAACTTGATTTTATAGTTTCATTTTTTTGCAAGCGGATGCTACTGCTTAGATTTATGGATTTTTTTGTAATTTTTCACTTTTTTTTAAAACTAGAAGTAGACCTTAACATGAGAAATATACATGAATATATAACGTATTGAGTAGGGTAGTTTCTGTTAACCACTAAGGTCCTTGGGGCACCATTTCCCGTAGTTTGTCTTGGGCAAGTCCAGCCTGGTGGTGCCCATTTCTCTCCAGGCCAACATATGTTTCCACCCAGTCTCGAATTGGGGTCGTTTCGCGTGTCAGGTGAATTTGCTAACCATTGCAGTACTGATACATAAATTTCTCCATTAAAAGTAAATATTTTGTCACGGTTGCCATGGCGCCCAATTGGTCCCGCCCGTGTGGCGCCAGGTGCGGCTCATTAACAGATTGGCTTTGCATCTATTTAAGCTCAGTGCTCTCATTTTTCCTTTGTCAGTCCGTCAACGAACCCCTGCCCTGCAAGACGTGGGTTCTGACTCGGTCCTGTTTCCTGTTGGTATTTCCTGTCCAGTATTGTTCCGATTTATTTTGTCCTGTTTAAATTCGGTTTCCAGTTTTGTTCACGTCTATTTTTGTCCTGTTTATGATCCTCTCCAGTTTTCGTTCCCGTCTAGTTTGTCCTGTTTTATTTCATTATCAATCCGTCTGTCCCGTCCTATCCGGTATCAACCCCATCTGTCCGATATCTGGTCGGACAATTGGTATCGATCTTGTCAGTCTCTGGCTTCCTGTCTTTCCACGCCAGGCCGCTGCCTAACATGCATAAGCCCATCCCAGCTATCTTTGGGCAGTGGACTGGTTGTCAGCCAACCAGAGGACACACAGGGACACACAGGTCACTCACTCATTCACACCTAGGGACAATTTGGACTGGCCAAATAGCCTGACATGCATTTTTTTGGAATGTGGGAGGAAACCGGAGTGCCCGGAGGAAACCCATGCAAGCACGGGGAGAACATGCAAACTCTACACAGGAAGGTTCGATCTCATGACCTTAGAACTGTGCCGCACACGCGCTAACCACTAAACATGACTTGACTTTAGAGAAAAACGGCCTCATGGCGCTCTCTGCCGGACCAAAGTAGTACTACAAATTTACCACACAACGAGATCCAATACACTTTTTTCGCATTTATTAACGTGCTTTGTGTCTCGTAAATTGCGCAACACAATGAATCGGTGAGATAAATAGTCGCCAATGCTTTTAATGATACATTTGACATATGACATCGTAGGGGCTTCTATCTTCGGCTCACGTCTAGCATCCCAGACGCTAACATGGAGCTACCCGGAGCTACCCGTCTTCAGTTCTGTTAGGGCAGACAGAAACAAAAGCCTGCGGGAAGCGGAGAGGAGGCGGCCTCGCTATCTACGTGAACATGAGATGGTGTAACCCTGGGCATGTAAACACAAATAATTCCATCTGCTGCAGGGACGTCGAACTTTTGGCCTAGCGTGTAAGGTCATCCACTCCGCTGTTGCTAAACTACAACACGGCACCCCAAGGCCATCCTGTTAATCTATTAATAAACAACAAAAGGATACTGCTGGAAGTGAGAATTTCCCTACGGGGATGAATAAAGTATCTATCAATCTATTTATCTATCGCTGGTATCTATCTATCTATCTCTGGTATCTATCCATCTTTGGTATCTATCTATCTATGGTATATATCTATCTATGGTATCTATCTATCTATCCATCTATGGTATTTATCTATATATCCATCTATGGTATCTATCTATATATCTATCTCTGGTATCTATCTATATATCTATCTCTGGTATCTATCTATCACTGGTATCTATCTATCCATCTATGGTATCTATCTATCTATCTATCTCTGGTATCTATCAATATCTATCTCTCGTATCTATCTATGGTATCTATCTATCCATCTATGGTATCTATCTATCTCTGGTATCTATCTATATCTATCTCTGGTATCTATCAATATCTATATCTGATATCTTCATCTATATCTATCTCCGGTATCTATCTATCTATATCTATCTCTGGTATCTATCTATATCTTTTTCTGGTATCTATCTATCTATATCTCCGGTATCTATCTATCTATATCTATCTCTGGTATCTATCTATTTATCTATTTTTATCGATTGGTTGTTGCAGCCCTGAAAACAATACATTCAGATTGCTCCAGAAAATTCAATGTTTACTTTCCAATCTGATTGTTGCCTGAATGTAAACATAGTCACAGATTTCTATGCACTCCTCGAAGTGTGAAAAAAACAAAGTCAAGTTTCAATATGCATAATGCAAGGCTGCATAATAATCTTTTTTTCTTTTCTTTTTTTTCTTTTTTTTTTTTTAATCAGGAGACATCATGAGGCAAAACTTGACCGAGTTTCACCTGCAGCCAAGGCAAAAGGAAGCTCACCTCATTAATATTTCCCTGCCAGTGTTGCACAATCTTCGGAGTTAAAAGTCAGGATGACGCAAGCCACGCCCCCGAGGATTTTCATTGGCCGGAATCAGGCAGGTGAGTCAATAAGGACCAGAGCAGAGACAGGACCCACTTGCGTACGTTTCTCTCAGTTTTATTGGGAAGAAGGGAAAGAATTGCACACACGATCTGGTGATCGCGGGGAGCAGGTTGCTCTGAACGCGGAAGTGGCACTTCCGTGGCGAGCGATGGCAGTGTAGGGAACGGAAAAAACGGGTCCGTAGCCAGGACGGGAGCGCAAAAAACGTGGTCAGGATCAGTAACAAGTCGAAAGCCAGGGGAGGAGAGTAGATGCGGTCAGGATAAAAAAAACGGGTCGAAGCCGGGAGACAGACAGGAGCAAAAACTGGAGTGAGTCAGGGGTCGAAAAGCTTGCCTAGAGTAAACTGAGGTTCGCAGACGGACTGAAAACAGGTGACAGAAAGACGTGGGTTTAAGTAGTGACAGGGAGCCAATCAGAGTCCGAGGCAGTTGGCGCCAAAAGAGCGGGCACATCAGTTATGACGTTAAAACTTCTTTAAATAAATCTTAAAAATAATAATCAATACTTGAATAGATTTTTGAACTGGAAATATTTTTTGGGGATTTTTAAAATAACAACCTATAGTGTTATTACTATGTTGTTGCCGGGTTAATTGTTAAAAATGGGGTTATATAAACTCAGCTAATAAAAATCATTCGACTAGAAAATCACAATGACCCAGGACTGGTGAGCTATTTTCAGAACAGGTCCGCGTGTCAAGAATCATAACAGGATCAGGACCCAAACGCGTGACGTTCTCCCTCAAGCCTTTTATTTTACGGGAAATGGGGAGTCATGCACGTTAGACAGCAGAAGCCAGAGACCGACGAGATCGATTCCAATTGCCCAGGTTGATATCGGACAGGACAGACAGGATAGATAATGAATCAAGATATCGAAAATAAACAGGACAAACAAGACAGGAACGAAAACTGGAGAGAATAATAACCAGGACAAAATTAGACGGGAACAAAACTGGAAATCAATATTAAACCGGACAACAATAAACGGGAACAATACCGGACTGGAAATACCAACAGGAAAACAGGACCGAGTCAGAACCCACGTCTTGCGGGGCAGCGGTTCGTTGACAGGCTGATGGCAGTGTCGGGGGGCGGAAAAACTGGTCGGTAGCCAGGACTGGGAGAGCAAGACGTGGTTGGGGTCAGAAACGACTCAAAAGCCGGGACGGGAAAGCAGACGTGGTCGGAATCAAAAAACAGATCGGAATTTGGGACGGGAGAGCAGATGTGGTTGAGATCGAAACAGGTCGTAACGGAACAAAAACAGGAGCAAAAAAACGGGACAGGCGAGAGTTAAGGTCAAAAAAGGCTTGCCTTGTATCATGGAGACTCGCAGACGGACTGACCACAAGGGGATTGACAGGACAGGGTTTAAATAGTGGGGAAGCCAATTTGTCAACAAGCTGCAGCTGGTGCCACACGGGCGGGGCCAATTGGGCGCCATGGCAACCGTGACACCGCAGGCACCTCAGCTGTCCTGAGTGGGCACCACTTTGGAGACCCCTGCAATTACACATTACAGTGCCATCTAGTGGCCCAACATGGCACACTGGGCTTGAAATAATCTAAAATAAAATACGAATAAATAGGTGCATTCATAAGTGTTTAGCGCATTTCATTGTTATTAAACTGTCCCAAGTTTAATAACTGTATGTTTTGGTCTATGCTGGATTAATATCTGGCAAATCTGTTTTTTTAGATGCGCCTTCATAGTCCAGAAAATACAGTTTTTTCATTTTTTTGCCAGGATGAATCCGGCTTAGGGGCCCCTCCCTTGACCCATTTCTCCCTGGGTTCAATTTTGGGGCATGGAAAAAGTCTGACGGGCAATTTTAAGGCCATGTGATTATTTCAAAATGCTCCCTAAACTATCAATTTTTATTTGATGTTCGTATATGAAAGGATTTTGTCTGCCACTGCAACAAAAGGGAACATATTTATACACAAATAGAGCAGGGGTCCCAAAGTCATTGGAGGCTAGGGTCCGGGTGAGGTTGGGCCAAATGGACTTTTGCACAAAAACAGTGCTGATAAAAAAAAATTGCTGCTTTTAAAGGGACAGTGTCTTCCACTAGATGTCGCTTAGCTTACGCCTCCTCAGCTCTCAGTACCCAAGATAAAAACATTTACATAACAAAATAGTGCGGTCAAAATATTAAAAATTTGCAATAAAAAAAACAACAACAATATTTTATTTACTTTTTGTGTGACGTGACTTGAGCTGGTCCAGTGGAGTAGTGGGTGGATGCAAGTGGCGGCAGATTAAAAGTATAGTGATTCTAAATCTTGCAAGGATTGCCATGTTTTTGAAGACAAAGTCGCTTTAATTGCATCCCTATTATTACACTAGTCCCGATTGTCAGCCATATTTCAAACATCTTACACTGTAAAGCGGGGTCGCCGTATCCAGGGGTCTTCTGTTTTAAAACAATTTCCACCAGAGGCAAGAGTGGTCTGATTCCAAAGTTGTCTGTCGTGAATCTAATGGTGGATTCAAGTCTTCGGATACAGATACATATTTAATAATTCTCTGATTTATTTATTCCCTGTTTACTCACTGAAGGTGGTGTTTGCGTGCGTGGGAAAATCTTTATCTTCCGGCTCGCTAAAAAATGCAGGGATGTGGAGCACGTCGGTTGAAATCCGCCTTTTAAGAATGAGTTTGATGTGGTTTGGCGTGAATGGCTCGGCAAACGAGCGGGAAGGAAGTCGAGCAGATGTGCAAAAGTCGGGATAAGGGAGAGAATTCCCAGCTGAAGGTTTTTGGGAATGTAGTGATAAATGATGCGGACCAATCAGCCAGCGGCTTGGTCATGGGGCGTGAACATTTCATCGCCATGTGTCATAAAGGTGGGCAACCCTGGAAGCCCCCGTCATCTCCTCCACACGGTTGTAATTGGCAAGGAAGAAATATTTGATGTGTTCAACTCTTTGATTCGGCTAAATAAATTAATATGTGGACTATACTCGGCTCAATAACTTCTCCGGCTTCTGGACATGCTCCAACTGTAAGGGATTACACTTTCGGAGCAGACCTTATTATTCAGATATTATTGTTATTCAGAACTCCTGAAGATTGCACAGTTTGTCTTTGCACTTCCTTTTCATCATGCCAATGTTGAGAGGGTTTTCTCATTGATGCAAAGCCAGTGGATCAATGAGAGGAACAGGCTTTCTATTGAGTCATTAAGGGGGTTCTGTTTGTGCAATACAATTTTCAAAGACACTTCTTGCAAAGATTTTCATACTTATTTGCAGGGTTGGGTAGGGTTACTTTAACTGGATTACTTTCAATGACTTTTGGATGACTGCAATACCAAATATGCTAATAAAAGACCAAAGAAACTAAATATGAATAAAGTGATGACTCACAACACGTGGTAAGCTTTCTCTCCTGGCTTTGATCTCTTTGATCTCCGGCAAAACGAACATAAAATGCGACAGAAACAAAATGAAAATCAATCCAAACATCATTTTTGCCGTTCCATGTATTCCGTTACTCGCCAAGCTTGCACAAAATGGAGTCATTTTATTCATATTTAGTTTCTTTTGTCTTTTATTAGCATATTTGGTATTCGAGTAATCCAAAAGTAATTGAAAGTAATCAAGTTAAAGTAACCCTACCCAACCCTGGATATTATACAGAAGAAGTTTTATTTCAAACGTTTTTTACAGAAAGAATTCAAAACACAGCTATTATTTTGTTCAAGGTTGTTAATACTGAGAATGTAATATTTTTTATCCTTATTTCATTCCAGTATATATATACATTTACAAGGATATTATATCAAAGTCTAGAAAGTATGAAATCAATGCATACCTGTCGCGCTCCAGGGCTCCATGCCCTTACAAAATGTCGTATTTTCCCTTACAAAATATATAATAATCTTACACCATTTTTTTTTCAAACGTTTATTTATGTAGTGTAACATGTTATATTGTACATGTGTTTCGTTATATCATATATATTGTTAATTAACATTTTGTTGCGAGATCCTGAGTTGCTCGACATGAATAAGGTTTATTATCAAAAAAGTTCAAAAATGAAGTCGCTCGGACGTTCACTGTAGAAGGAAAAAATACATGCAAATAGAATTAAGTAGAATAATACATTTTTTCATTAGAATTATGAATTCATTTTCTGCATTCAATTATTGTTGGTAATATACTGATTAAAGGGATAACCACAAACCTGTCTTTTTTCATTTTCTCCTTTTATACTTCCTTTTTTTCTTAACTTCTTTATACAACATCATAATTCGTAATATAATGCATCAAAGCAAGTGAGCCGTTTGAGAGCCGGCTCTCTTTAATGAGTTGAGCCGAAAAAGCCGGTTCTCTGAAAAGAGACGGACTTCCTTTCACTACATAACTACCACATGAAATCTGAGGCGGCAGACGCATGCGCACAGTAGCATCAAACTTCTCGCTTCGTTTGCAATGGAAAAAAACGAGACTGAGATAGAGGCTACCGCGGCGAACTGGTTTGACTTGATTGATTTGCCATTTGGTGATCAAATCAACGTGCGTCCCCGGGACGCAACTTTTTTGACACCAAATTGTCATTATTACCTGTTTACTTTTTTTTTTAACAAAGATTTACCGCACTCCAAACTTATCGTCAGGCAGAGCCGCCATTGTTGTTTTGGTCTCGCGGTCCAAGTTTGTCTGCACACCGATCTCGGCCAACGAGATCTCGTTGCTTCGAGATGACGTCATTGTTGTGGTGCTTGTCGTCAATTTAAAGTGAAAATCAACACAAAATTGGTAACTTCTTCAGTGTCAGTAATAAATCAAAACATAATCCAGAAAGTGATAACAACGGCTATAATTCCGGCACGAAAAAACGGCGGAGAAATTCTTCGGAAGATCGCGAAGGCAAGGAAAACACGTGCGTTGAAGCGAACGATTCGACGAAAGAAAACAAACAAAAGAATACTCCTAGCAAGAAAAGGACTTTTCTACCAAAATGGACTAAATTATATTCCTGGTGACGCTATGAGGAGGATGATAATGGATTGGACCTTGAGAAGGCATTACAACTGTGACGGGACAGCAAACCACGAAGAATATATGAACTGAAAAATCTGAAGTGATAACTGCTTTGTATTAACAATTAACTATGATGATTAAAACGAAATGAAAAATGAGATTTATATTATATATTTGTCACCGATTTACGATTTCAACCTCGATAACACAAAATTTTGGGGAGCCATAGATCTCTGTTGGGACCCATAGATTTTTGAGAAAACGAGTCCCCGGGACCCATCACTATTCACAGCTCAAATGAAAACTGGTTGACAGGTATGAATGACCAACCTGCTCTGTTAACACCACTCGAAGCTGCTTGCAAACAGCTATTTTGTAGCGGTAAGTCGATCTCCTCTTTGGGACTCGGAAGCTCCTTTTTCAACATGACTTTCCCTCTCTCGCGGGTTTGATTTTCTCCCAAGTCCAAAGGCGTCTTTCCAAGCGAATGAATATGTATAAAAATGATGGCAAGATTCTATTGCGAGTGTCGCTGTGTGTGCATCGCTTCCGCTTTCGTCATCAGATCGAAGAATTAGACCCACACCAGGAGAACAGTGATGGGAATTCCGGCTCTTTTGAGAGAATCGTCTCTTTCGGCTCGGCTCACTTAAAGGAGCCGTCTTCTTGCTCGGCTCCCAAACGGTTCTTTAGATATACAGTGGGACCTCGCTACTTCGCGCTTTGACGTTCGCGGATTCAGAGCTTCGCGGGCCTAAAATATAATAATATTAAAACATTTTTTTTTTTTTTTTTTTAAATTCATCTGGACGGACGAGAGCATGACCAACTTAGGTACAGAGGTGCCTAACTTGTTCGGGTATTTGGGCAATTGGGTTGGGTTATTTTATATGTTTGTCTTGCTGTCGGTCACCCCTCTTGAGGGATATGACCAAGGTAGATAGATAGAAGGACAAACATTTTTTTTTTATTTTTTTTTAAGCATTTTTGAAGGGGCATCGCCACTTCATGGTTCCACGTTCGCGGGTTCAGAGCTTCGCAGGTCTAAAAAATAATAATAGAATAAAATATTAAATAATAATTTTTTTTTTTTTTTTTCAAGGTGCGTCGCTACTTCACGGATTTTCACTTATAGCGGGTGGTTTTGGTCCCCATTAACCGCGATAACCGAGGTCCCACTGTATTTTTTTAATTGATTATTTTACCAATATCAATAAAACATTCTGGACTACAGTAATTCATTTTGATTCATTCCAAGTCCGAAGGTGCATATTAAAAATTCCACGTTGTCGGACCGAACAAGACTGACAAAAAGGAACGAGTGAAGTGTCGTTCGTGAACGAAACGGTTTTAAAAAACTGACTCTGATTGGTCAATTTATTTTTTCTCCATGAGTTCTGTGTTGTTGACTTGTTAAAATAGAAAAGGTTTAAATTATTTTCTCATTTAGGCTTTTGGGGGAAATATCTGAGAATATTTTAACTTTTTTTCTTTTCTTATTTTTCCTTTCATTGATTTTATTTTAACCTATTCTCCCCAAGCGTTTTCTTCTTTGATCGCTATTTATATTTTATCTATTTTCTTCATTTTCGTTTTATTTGCTTTATTCCCCCTCCTCTTTTAAAGTAATTTCGTACATCATGTGACATGATAATTGGTGTTTTGCAGTTTGAAGTAACCTCCTCCTGTGGAGCTGGCCAAACGTTCGACATGGACATTGCAGTATCACATTTACCCACCAGACGACGCACTCCCTGAAAATTAAGATTTAGCTTAAGATCGCTAACAAAACAGCTAAGCTAGGCATTTGCTTACAAGTGTTTTGAATTGTCCTGTCATTAACATTTTTGTGACAGGAAATTATGTGATGCAAGATAATAACATTCACATTAAAACTCATGCAGCTTAAATTACAAGTAAAAAAGTGTATTCATTTTGGGTAAATTCAATCACATTCAGATTTAAAATAAATCTTGATAAAGGTCATCTTAATTTTGACAACTCAACAAACAATAACATGTATTCATGCATCCTGTAAGGTTTTAACATTTATTATACTGAAATCTGACTCAGAAAGACACTTCCCGTGTCTTTTATATTCCCTTAGAGTTAGAGCATGTCCAGAAGCTAGAAAAGTTATTGAGCCGAGTATAGTCCACATATTAATGTAACGGGTGTAATAATAACTTTTATTTTATTGAAATTCCTGCTAAAATATGTGTATAGTTTTTGGTAAATGTCCTGCAATGCTGAGTCCAACAGTGCCATCTGCTGGTATGGGGTGGGGTTTGGTTTTGGCTTCTAACATGTGACCAGGAGGCGGGGTTTTGTCAGTTTTACCAGAGTACTACAAAGGTAAGACATATCTTTTGGTG
>NW_028283325.1:2500-20783 GCF_059441175.1 Urocampus carinirostris
AGAGCTGTGCGGTCGGGGCCGGCGCCGGGACCGGCGCCGCCGCCATACGGCCGTTGTGATCCGTGCGGGGATCCGCTTGCTCGGCGACCCTCGCCGAGAGCAGCCCCGCGCCGCACGGACACGCGACACCGACGGGCGGACGGACGCCGAGGCGCCGACCGGGACCTTTACCTGAGGAGGGCGCCGAGCGCCGCCGCCATACGGGCCGCCGCGCGGAGCCGCGCGCGCGGAGCACCTTCTCGGTATGCTAAGTACCAGCCGTACTCACCGGCAGCCGAGAAGCACCTCCGGACGCGCGGACGCGCGACACCGACGGGCGGACGGACACGGAGCGCCGCCCGAGTCTGTATTTGAGGGTACGAAGGGACGGGGGTCCCTGCGAAACCCCAGCCGCGGAGTGGGCGGGGACACGGGTCGCGCGCCACCCGCCGGGCGGACCGGCGGAATGTCGCGGAGGGCCCGAGCCTCGCCCGCGCGGACCGGGTTCTCGCGCCACCCGCCGGACGGACCGGCGGAATGTCGCGGAGGGCCCGGCCCGCGTCCGATCGATTGGAAAGCGCCGCTCAGACAGGCGTGGCCCCGGGGTAAAACCGGGGCCGCAATGTGCGTTCAAAGTGTCGATGATCAATGTGTCCTGCAAATCACATTAGTTCTCGCAGCTAGCTGCGTTCTTCATCGACGCACGAGCCGAGTGATCCACCGCTAAGAGTCGTACGTTTGGGCCCTTTTACGTCCGCCCGGGACGATCGGAGACAAATTCACGACAGGGTTTGTACCGGAGACGAACGCGCCGCGGGTGCCGTTCGGTCGCTCCCGCGAGCGAGCCCCTAACCCGCGGCGCGGTTACCGACGGGCGCGATACGCGCGACGCCGCGACGAGCCGAGCGGGTCGGGCGCGCGGCGCTGAGGCCGGCGCCCGGCGTCTCCCGCTCGGGGCCGCGACGGCGCCCGAGACGTGCGTCGGCCCGGGTAGGTCGGGCGCTCGGCGCTGAGGCCGGCGCCCGGCGTCTCCCGCTCGGGCCTGACACGACTCGGCGACCGGACTCGCCGGGTAGGTCGGGGGCTCGGCGCTGAGGCCGGCCCCCGGCGTCTCCTACCCGGACCCCGGAAGGCCATCCGACTTGGAAGCCCCGCCGCGCCGCGAAGCGACGCTTTGGGTGTTGCTACCCGTCAGCGAGTGGGTTTGGTTTACAAGGGCGGCGCGACCGCGCTGACACCGAGGGGGGACTGGCCCCCGACCCGGCCGCGGCCTGCCCGGACTATGGATGGACAGAGGAGACCGCGGCGGACCGCGCGGAACCGAACCCCCGGTGTCCGGAGCCCCGGGAGGGACTCCGGTGTCCGGGGGCCGGCCCACGCGCGCGCTACGCGGCCCCTCGAGGGCTCCGGCCGACGGACGCGTTTGGCCGGGGAAAAAGGTAGCCGGTGGGAGCACCGTTTCGTCGCCCTGAACCTTCGTCTCGGGCGGGCGTCCCGACGCCGCCGCCATACGGCCGTTGTGATCCGTGCGGGGATCCGCTTGCTCGGCGACCCTCGCCGAGAGCAGCCCCGCGCCGCACGGACACGCGACACCGACGGGCGGACGGACGCCGGGGCGCCGGCCCGAACCGTTACCTTTAAAGGACGGGAGGTCGTCGAGGCGAGTGCCGCCCCGGAAGCGCGCGCCGGAAGCGCGAGAACCGCGCCGAGCTAGGGTCGTCGGCAGAGGGGGATTCCCCGGTTACGGGGGTCCCGCGCACGGCCGCCGCCTTTCGCCCGTCGCTGGCGGTCGCCTGTCGTCGCGCCGCGCCGCGCTACTGGGGTCGTCGGACGAGCGCGCTACCCCGCTCGCACGGAGGTAGCGCGACATCGCCCGCCGCCTTTTCTCGCGTCGCGCCGCGCCGCGTGGCGCCCGCCGAACTCGCTCCGACGCGCGGCCCGGGAGTGACCCGCGCCGCGCCCCCCGTCCCGTCCCGTCCCGGTCTACCCTCTTCCTCCGCCTGCGACGACCCGCCGCCCTCGGCGTCTGGCTCGTCGGGGGTGTACCGAGGCGGATCTGCTGCCGCTCGTACGTTAATGATCCTTCTGCAGGTTCACCTACAGAAACCTTGTTACGACTTTTACTTCCTCTAGATAGTCAAGTTCGACCGTCTTCTGGCACACCGCCGGAGCCGGGGCCGGCCCCGGCGGGGACTATCCGAGGACCTCACTAAGCCATCCGATCGGTAGTAGCGACGGGCGGTGTGTACAAAGGGCAGGGACTTAATCAACGCAGGCTAATGACCCGCGCTTACTGGGAATTCCTCGTTGGTGGGAAATAATTGCAATCCCCAGGCCCTGTCACGAGCGGGGTTCATAGGATTACCCGCGCCTGCCGGCGCGGGGATAGACGACGCGCTTATACGCTCAGTGTGGCGCGCGTGCAGCCCCGGACATCTAAGGGCATCACAGACCTGTTATTGCTCATTCTCGTGTGGCTGAGAGCCACTTGTCCCTCTAAGAAGTTTTCTGCCGCCGACCGCGCGGGGGGCCGCGGTACTATTTAGTATGTTTGAGTCTCGTTCGTTATCGGAATTAACCAGACAAATCGCTCCACCAACTACGAACGGCCATGCACCACCACCCACGGTATCGAGAAAGAGCCTTCAATCTGTCAATCCTTTCCGTGTCCGGGCCGGGTGAGGTTTCCCGTGTTGAGTCAAATTAAGCCGCATGCTCCACTCCTGGTGGTGCCCTTCCGTCAATTCCTTTAAGTTTCAGCTTTGCAACAATACTCCCCCCGGAACCCAGACACTTGGTCGGTTTCCCGGGTGCTGCTCGGCGGGTCATGGGAATAACGCCGCCGGATCGCGAGTCGGCATCGTTTATGGTCGGAACTAGGACGGTATCTGATCGTCTTCGAACCTCCGACTTTCGTTCTTGATTAATGAAAACATTCTTGGCAAATGCTTTCGCTCTCGTCCGTCTTGCGCCGGTCCAAGAATTTCACCTCTAGCGGCGCAGTACGAATGCCCCCGGCCGTCCCTCTTAATCATGGCCCCAGTTCATGACAACCCACAAAATAGAACCGGAGTCCTATTCCATTATTCCCAGCTGCGATATGCAGGGGCGGCCGTGTGGCCTGCTTTGAACACTCTAATTTCCTCAAAGTAAACGCTTCGGGCCCCGCGAGTGACACCCAGCGAAGGGCATCACGGGGGCTTTTGCCGAGAGGCAGGGGCTGGGACAGACGGATGCACGCCTCGCGGCGGACCGTCAGCTCGCGTCCCGGGGTCCAACTAGGAGCTTTTTAACTGCAGCAACTTTAAAATACGCTATTGGAGCTGGAATTACCGCGGCTGCTGGCACCAGACTTGCCCTCCAATGGATGCTGGCCGATGGGTTTGTGTTCGGCTCATTCCAATTACGGAGACTCGAACGAGTCCCGTATTGTTATTTTTCGTCACTACCTCCCCGTGTCGGGAGTGGGTAATTTGCGCGCCTGCTGCCTTCCTTGGATGTGGTAGCCGTTTCTCATGCTCCCTCTCCGGAATCGAACCCTGATTCCCCGTTACCCGTGGTCACCATGGTAGGCGCAGAGTCTACCATCGAAAGTTGATAGGGCAGACATTCGAATGAGTCGTCGCCGCCTCGGGTGGGCGAGCGATCGGCACGAGGTTATCCTGAGTCAACACAAAGGGGGGGCCGGGCCGGCGGAACGAGGACCGGCGCGCGCGGAGCCGCCCGCGCCGCTTACGCCCCCGCCCGGAGAGGCGGAGGCCGGACGCGGGGGACGCGCGCGACGGCTGAGCCCCCGCCCGCCGGACACCGCGTGGGTTTTTGTGTCTGATAAATGCACGCGTCCCCGGGGCGAGGCCGGAGCCCCGCCCGCGAGTCGGCGCTCGTTTGCATGTATTAGCTCTGGATTTGCCACAGTTATCCAAGTAACGGTGGAGCGATCAAAGGAACCATAACTGATTTAATGAGCCGTTCGCAGTTTCACTGTACTGGCCATTCGTACTTAGACATGCATGGCTTAATCTTGAAAACAAGCATATGCTACTGGCAGGATCAACCAGAGTGCGTCTGCCGCCGGGGGGGCGCTGCTGGTGGCGGTGCGGCCCTGGTCCGGGACGAGGCTGTGGCTACAGCCGGGCCCGGGGGGCCGCGCGACACTCGTATACGTTCGGACGGGCTGACGAGCGGGTGTCGTGAAACGATGTTTCGCGCGGAGCCCTAGCACGCGTGGCGTCGGGCTCCGCGACGGTCGGACGTCTGGGTGTGGCTCGAGACGGAAGCTCGACCTCGGTTCGTCTTGGTTCTGCCGCCAAAAGGTTCACGCCGAGGCATGGTTTCGCAAGAGGGCCCCGCGAGTGCCAGCCGTGGATCCCGCCTCACTCGTAACTCGTATCGGATTCGTCCGGCCTCACTTTCGTTCGCACATCGGACAGTTATACGTGTGCTTTAGTAGCTTCCGTTCCCTCTTAGTGAGGCCGTCCGTACGTACCGCCCCAGCTCTTTCTGAGGCGGGTATCCACTCGGCTCGGGGGGGCCCAACGTTTGCCTAGTATCCTCGGCGCTGGAGCTTGACCCGCAAAGCCGGAGGAGCCGCACGCCCGAACACCGGCTTGCGCCGGCCGACGTGGGCCCTCCGAGGCGGGTCTCGTGTGCCAATCGCTCAGTTGGGGAACCGGCAGGCCCGTGGGCCGACGCCGGCTCACCCGGGGGTGAAGGGTGCTTCGATGGAGGCCCCCTGTCAGCCTCCGCGGAAGTCCGGCTTCAATACTTTAAAGTTTGAAAAACTTAGACATTTTTCGAGAACCGGAGCTTAGAGGGGTACATGCAAAAGCCAGGGCCGCGGGAAGCGCCCTAAATACTTCAATACTTTAAAATTTGAAAAACTTAGAAATTTTTCGAGAACCGGCATCTTCCCTCGGTAATTGCGAGATGCGAGGCCGCCCCTAGCCTCTGCTCTGTCGGACTCAATGGTCACGGGTGGCCGCTGATTAGCCCTGGTGCTCACCTCTCAAAATTGCGAGTCCCTAATATAATTCTGGCTGTCGGCTGGAGAAGGGGGTATAAAATCGGCACTTGAGGGAACGCCGGGCCCTCAAGTTCGGGGCCCTCTAGCGGATTTTTGAGGTACTGCACTCCCATTGGAAATGCATGGGCGCTCCGTCCACTACCATGTAATTCCCTCACAATATCTGCCCCTGCGTGGCCGCGGGATGCTACTGCAGCCCCGTTGGTAATGAATGGGCCTTTCGGAGGCCATAAATACAGCGCCGCTGCATGGATTTTGGCGGTACTGCTGCTGTCGCTGAAAATACATGGACCCGTCTGAATGAATGGGCCTTTCGGAGGCCATAAACTCAGCGCCTCTGCATGGATTTTGGCGGTACTGCGGCTGTCGCTGAAAATACATGGACCCGTCTGAATGAATGGGCCTTTCGGAGGCCATAAATCCAGCGCCGCTGCATGGATTTTGGCGGTACTGCGGCTGTCGCTGAAAATACATGGACCCGTCTGAATGAATGGACAAAATATAAATCAGACACTACAGAACACAAGCATAATCCAAGATTACAAAATCATCTCAGCCTTTAAAAGAAACAAAAACCTGAAAGACTACTTAGTAAAAAGTAAATTACCAGAAATCAACATAACACAAACGCAGGGCCCCACATTCTACAAACAAGCCACCACAGTTAGGAACACCGTCACCAACACAAACTACCTAATTAAACAAACAATCACACCTGCTACGGAAAACTGAAAATACATGGACCCGTCTGAATGTATGGGCCTTTCAGAGGCCATAAACTCAGCCAGCGCCGGGCCAGTGTTTGGGGTATTGTGCCCGCCACTAGTGGCTGAATACATAATAATAATAATAATAATAATAATTCCCTTGTATTGTCATTCTGTGTAACAATGTACACAGAACGAAATGTCGATTGCACTGGGCTAGTGTTGAGGGAACGTCGGGCCCTCAAGTTCGGTGGCTTGGAGCGGATTTTTGAGGTACTGCACTCCCATTGGAAATGCATGGGCGCTCCGTCCACTACCATGTAATTCCCTCACAATATCTGCCCCTGCGTGGCCGCGGGATGCTACTGCAGCCCCGTTGGTAATGAATGGGCCTTTCGGAGGCCATAAATACAGCGCCGCTGCATGGATTTTGGCGGTACTGCTGCTGTCGCTGAAAATACATGGACCCGTCTGAATGAATGGGCCTTTCGGAGGCCATAAACTCAGCGCCTCTGCATGGATTTTGGCGGTACTGCGGCTGTCGCTGAAAATACATGGACCCGTCTGAATGAATGGGCCTTTCGGAGGCCATAAATTCAGCGCCGCTGCATGGATTTTGGCGGTACTGCGGCTGTCGCTGAAAATACATGGACCCGTCTGAATGAATGGACAAAATATAAATCAGACACTACAGAACACAAGCATAATCCAAGATTACAAAATCATCTCAGCCTTTAAAAGAAACAAAAACCTGAAAGACTACTTAGTAAAAAGTAAATTACCAGAAATCAACATAACACAAACGCAGGGCCCCACATTCTACAAACAAGCCACCACAGTTAGGAACACCGTCACCAACACAAACTACCTAATTAAACAAACAATCACACCTGCTACGGAAAACTGAAAATACATGGACCCGTCTGAATGTATGGGCCTTTCGGAGGCCATAAACTCAGCCAGCGCCGGGCCAGTGTTTGGGGTATTGTGCCCGCCACTAGTGGCTGAATACATAATAATAATAATAATAATAATAATAATTCCCTTGTATTGTCATTCTGTGTAACAATGTACACAGAACGAAATGTCGATTGCACTGGGCTAGTGTTGAGGGAACGTCGGGCCCTCAAGTTCGGTGGCTTGGAGCGGATTTTTGAGGTACTGCACTCCCATTGGAAATGCATGGGCGCTCCGTCCACTACCATGTAATTCCCTCACAATATCTGCCCCTGCGTGGCCGCGGGATGCTACTGCAGCCCCGTTGGTAATGAATGGGCCTTTCGGAGGCCATAAATACAGCGCCGCTGCATGGATTTTGGCGGTACTGCTGCTGTCGCTGAAAATACATGGACCCGTCTGAATGAATGGGCCTTTCGGAGGCCATAAACTCAGCGCCTCTGCATGGATTTTGGCGGTACTGCGGCTGTCGCTGAAAATACATGGACCCGTCTGAATGAATGGGCCTTTCGGAGGCCATAAATCCAGCGCCGCTGCATGGATTTTGGCGGTACTGCGGCTGTCGTTGAAAATACATGGACCCGTCTGAATGAATGGGCCTTTCGGATTCCATAAACCCAGCGCCGCTGCATGGATTTTGGCGGTACTGCGGCTGTCGCTGAAAATACATGGACCCGTCTGAATGAATGGGCCTTTCGGAGGCCATAAACTCAGCGCCGCTGCATGGATTTTGGCGGTACTGCGGCTGTCGCTGAAAATACATGGACCCGTCTGAATGAATGGACAAAATATAAATCAGACACTACAGAACACAAGCATAATCCAAGATTACAAAATCATCTCAGCCTTTAAAAGAAACAAAAACCTGAAAGACTACTTAGTAAAAAGTAAATTACCAGAAATCAACATAACACAAACGCAGGGCCCCACATTCTACAAACAAGCCACCACAGTTAGGAACACCGTCACCAACACAAACTACCTAATTAAACAAACAATCACACCTGCTACGGAAAACTGAAAATACATGGACCCGTCTGAATGTATGGGCCTTTCGGAGGCCATAAACTCAGCCAGCGCCGGGCCAGTGTTTGGGGTATTGTGCCCGCCACTAGTGGCTGAATACATAATAATAATAATAATAATAATAATTCCCTTGTATTGTCATTCTGTGTAACAATGTACACAGAACGAAATGTCGATTGCACTGGGCTAGTGTTGAGGGAACGTCGGGCCCTCAAGTTCGGTGGCTTGGAGCGGATTTTTGAGGTACTGCACTCCCATTGGAAATGCATGGGCGCTCCGTCCACTACCATGTAATTCCCTCACAATATCTGCCCCTGCGTGGCCGCGGGATGCTACTGCAGCCCCGTTGGTAATGAATGGGCCTTTCGGAGGCCATAAATACAGCGCCGCTGCATGGATTTTGGCGGTACTGCTGCTGTCGCTGAAAATACATGGACCCGTCTGAATGAATGGGCCTTTCGGAGGCCATAAACTCAGCGCCTCTGCATGGATTTTGGCGGTACTGCGGCTGTCGCTGAAAATACATGGACCCGTCTGAATGAATGGGCCTTTCGGAGGCCATAAATCCAGCGCCGCTGCATGGATTTTGGCGGTACTGCGGCTGTCGCTGAAAATACATGGACCCGTCTGAATGTATGGGCCTTTCGGAGGCCATATACTCAGCTGAAGGTTGAGAACTTGGCTAGTGTTTGGGGACTTGTGCCCGCCACTAGTGGCTGAAATCCGGGCCGGTGTTTGGGGAATTGTGCGCGTATTATCGGGCCGGTGTTTGGGGATATGCGCGCGTATTATCGGACCGGTGTTTGGGGAATCGTGCCCGCCACTAGTGGCTGAATCCCGGGCTAGTGTTGGGGGACTTGTGCCCGCCAATAGTGGCTGAAATCCGCGCCGGTGTTTGGGGAATTGTGCGCGTATTATCGGGCCGGTGTTTGGGGATATGCGCGCGTATTATCGGACCGGTGTTTGGGGATTTGTGCCCGCCACTAGTGGCTGAGAACTTGGCTAGTGTTTGGGGACTTGTGCCCGCCACTAGTGGCTGAAATCCGGGCCGGTGTTTGGGGAATTGTGCGCGTATTATCGGGCCGGTGTTTGGGGATATGCGCGCGTATTATCGGACCGGTGTTTGGGGAATCGTGCCCGCCACTAGTGGCTGAATCCCGGGCTAGTGTTGGGGGACTTGTGCCCGCCAATAGTGGCTGAAATCCGGGCCGGTGTTTGGGGAATTGTGCGCATATTATCGGGCCGGTGTTTGGGGATATGCGCGCGTATTATCGGACCGGTGTTTGGGGAATCGTGCCCGCCACTAGTGGCTGAATCCCGGGCTAGTGTTGGGGGACTTGTGCCCGCCACTAGTGGCTGAAATCCGGGCCGGTGTTTGGGGAATTGTGCGCATATTATCGGGCCGGTGTTTGGGGATATGCGCGCGTATTATCGGGCCGGTGTTTGGGGATATGCGCGCGTATTATCGGACCGGTGTTTGGGGAATCGTGCCCGCCACTAGTGGCTGAATCCCGGGCTAGTGTTGGGGGACTTGTGCCCGCCACTAGTGGCTGAAATCCGGGCCGGTGTTTGGGGAATTGTGCGCATATTATCGGGCCGGTGTTTGGGGATATGCGCGCGTATTATCGGGCCGGTGTTTGGGGATATGCGCGCGTATTATCGGACCGGTGTTTGGGGATATGCGCGCGTATTATCGGACCGGTGTTTGGGGAATCGTGCCCGCCACTAGTGGCTGAATCCCGGGCTAGTGTTGGGGGACTTGTGCCCGCCAATAGTGGCTGAAATCCGCGCCGGTGTTTGGGGAATTGTGCGCGTATTATCGGGCCGGTGTTTGGGGATATGCGCGCGTATTATCGGACCGGTGTTTGGGGAATCGTGCCCGCCACTAGTGGCTGAATCCCGGGCTAGTGTTGGGGGACTTGTGCCCGCCAATAGTGGCTGAAATCCGCGCCGGTGTTTGGGGAATTGTGCGCGTATTATCGGGCCGGTGTTTGGGGATATGCGCGCGTATTATCGGACCGGTGTTTGGGGAATCGTGCCCGCCACTAGTGGCTGAATCCCGGGCTAGTGTTGGGGGACTTGTGCCCGCCAATAGTGGCTGAAATCCGCGCCGGTGTTTGGGGAATTGTGCGCGTATTATCGGGCCGGTGTTTGGGGATATGCGCGCGTATTATCGGACCGGTGTTTGGGGAATTGTGCCCGCCACTAGTGGCTGAATCCCGGGCTAGTGTTGGGGGACTTGTGCCCGCCAATAGTGGCTGAAATCCGCGCCGGTGTTTGGGGAATTGTGCGCGTATTATCGGGCCGGTGTTTGGGGATATGCGCGCGTATTATCGGACCGGTGTTTGGGGAATTGTGCCCGCCACTAGTGGCTGAATCCCGGGCTAGTGTTGGGGGACTTGTGCCCGCCAATAGTGGCTGAAATCCGCGCCGGTGTTTGGGGAATTGTGCGCGTATTATCGGGCCGGTGTTTGGGGATATGCGCGCGTATTATCGGACCGGTGTTTGGGGAATTGTGCCCGCCACTAGTGGCTGAGAACTGGGCTAGTGTTGGGGGACTTGTGCCCTCCAATAGTGGCTGAAATCCGCGCCGGTGTTTGGGGAATTGTGCGCGTATTATCGGGCCGGTGTTTGGGGATATGCGCGCGTATTATCGGACCGGTGTTTGGGGAATCGTGCCCGCCACTAGTGGCTGAATCCCGGGCTAGTGTTGGGGGACTTGTGCCCGCCAATAGTGGCTGAAATCCGCGCCGGTGTTTGGGGAATTGTGCGCGTATTATCGGGCCGGTGTTTGGGGAATTGCGCGCGTATTATCGGGCCGGTGTTTGGGGATATGCGCGCGTATTATCGGACCGGTGTTTGGGGAATCGTGCCCGCCACTAGTGGCTGAATCCCGGGCTAGTGTTGGGGGACTTGTGCCCGCCAATAGTGGCTGAAATCCGCGCCGGTGTTTGGGGATATGCGCGCGTATTATCGGGCCGGTGTTTGGGGATATGCGCGCGTATTATCGGACCGGTGTTTGGGGAATTGTGCGCGTATTATCGGGCCGGTGTTTGGGGATATGCGCGCGTATTATCGGACCGGTGTTTGGGGAATTGTGCCCGCCACTAGTGGCTGAGAACTGGGCTAGTGTTGGGGGACTTGTGCCCTCCAATAGTGGCTGAAATCCGCGCCGGTGTTTGGGGAATTGTGCGCGTATTATCGGGCCGGTGTTTGGGGATATGCGCGCGTATTATCGGACCGGTGTTTGGGGAATCGTGCCCGCCACTAGTGGCTGAATCCCGGGCTAGTGTTGGGGGACTTGTGCCCGCCAATAGTGGCTGAAATCCGCGCCGGTGTTTGGGGAATTGTGCGCGTATTATCGGGCCGGTGTTTGGGGAATTGCGCGCGTATTATCGGGCCGGTGTTTGGGGATATGCGCGCGTATTATCGGACCGGTGTTTGGGGAATCGTGCCCGCCACTAGTGGCTGAATCCCGGGCTAGTGTTGGGGGACTTGTGCCCGCCAATAGTGGCTGAAATCCGCGCCGGTGTTTGGGGATATGCGCGCGTATTATCGGGCCGGTGTTTGGGGATATGCGCGCGTATTATCGGACCGGTGTTTGGGGAATTGCGCGCGTATTATCGGGCCGGTGTTTGGGGATATGCGCGCGTATTATCGGACCGGTGTTTGGGGAATCGTGCCCGCCACTAGTGGCTGAATCCCGGGCTAGTGTTGGGGGACTTGTGCCCGCCAATAGTGGCTGAAATCCGCGCCGGTGTTTGGGGATATGCGCGCGTATTATCGGGCCGGTGTTTGGGGATATGCGCGCGTATTATCGGACCGGTGTTTGGGGAATTGTGCGCGTATTATCGGGCCGGTGTTTGGGGATATGCGCGCGTATTATCGGACCGGTGTTTGGGGAATTGTGCCCGCCACTAGTGGCTGAGAACTGGGCTAGTGTTGGGGGACTTGTGCCCTCCAATAGTGGCTGAAATCCGCGCCGGTGTTTGGGGAATTGTGCGCGTATTATCGGGCCGGTGTTTGGGGATATGCGCGCGTATTATCGGACCGGTGTTTGGGGAATCGTGCCCGCCACTAGTGGCTGAATCCCGGGCTAGTGTTGGGGGACTTGTGCCCGCCAATAGTGGCTGAAATCCGCGCCGGTGTTTGGGGAATTGTGCGCGTATTATCGGGCCGGTGTTTGGGGAATTGCGCGCGTATTATCGGGCCGGTGTTTGGGGATATGCGCGCGTATTATCGGACCGGTGTTTGGGGAATCGTGCCCGCCACTAGTGGCTGAATCCCGGGCTAGTGTTGGGGGACTTGTGCCCGCCAATAGTGGCTGAAATCCGGGCCGGTGTTTGGGGAATTGTGCGCATATTATCGGGCCGGTGTTTGGGGATATGCGCGCGTATTATCGGACCGGTGTTTGGGGAATCGTGCCCGCCACTAGTGGCTGAATCCCGGGCTAGTGTTGGGGGACTTGTGCCCGCCACTAGTGGCTGAAATCCGGGCCGGTGTTTGGGGAATTGTGCGCATATTATCGGGCCGGTGTTTGGGGATATGCGCGCGTATTATCGGGCCGGTGTTTGGGGATATGCGCGCGTATTATCGGACCGGTGTTTGGGGAATCGTGCCCGCCACTAGTGGCTGAATCCCGGGCTAGTGTTGGGGGACTTGTGCCCGCCACTAGTGGCTGAAATCCGGGCCGGTGTTTGGGGAATTGTGCGCATATTATCGGGCCGGTGTTTGGGGATATGCGCGCGTATTATCGGGCCGGTGTTTGGGGATATGCGCGCGTATTATCGGACCGGTGTTTGGGGATATGCGCGCGTATTATCGGACCGGTGTTTGGGGAATCGTGCCCGCCACTAGTGGCTGAATCCCGGGCTAGTGTTGGGGGACTTGTGCCCGCCAATAGTGGCTGAAATCCGCGCCGGTGTTTGGGGAATTGTGCGCGTATTATCGGGCCGGTGTTTGGGGATATGCGCGCGTATTATCGGACCGGTGTTTGGGGAATCGTGCCCGCCACTAGTGGCTGAATCCCGGGCTAGTGTTGGGGGACTTGTGCCCGCCAATAGTGGCTGAAATCCGCGCCGGTGTTTGGGGAATTGTGCGCGTATTATCGGGCCGGTGTTTGGGGATATGCGCGCGTATTATCGGACCGGTGTTTGGGGAATCGTGCCCGCCACTAGTGGCTGAATCCCGGGCTAGTGTTGGGGGACTTGTGCCCGCCAATAGTGGCTGAAATCCGGGCCGGTGTTTGGGGAATTGTGCGCATATTATCGGGCCGGTGTTTGGGGATATGCGCGCGTATTATCGGACCGGTGTTTGGGGAATCGTGCCCGCCACTAGTGGCTGAATCCCGGGCTAGTGTTGGGGGACTTGTGCCCGCCACTAGTGGCTGAAATCCGGGCCGGTGTTTGGGGAATTGTGCGCATATTATCGGGCCGGTGTTTGGGGATATGCGCGCGTATTATCGGGCCGGTGTTTGGGGATATGCGCGCGTATTATCGGACCGGTGTTTGGGGAATCGTGCCCGCCACTAGTGGCTGAATCCCGGGCTAGTGTTGGGGGACTTGTGCCCGCCACTAGTGGCTGAAATCCGGGCCGGTGTTTGGGGAATTGTGCGCATATTATCGGGCCGGTGTTTGGGGATATGCGCGCGTATTATCGGGCCGGTGTTTGGGGATATGCGCGCGTATTATCGGACCGGTGTTTGGGGAATCGTGCCCGCCACTAGTGGCTGAATCCCGGGCTAGTGTTGGGGGACTTGTGCCCGCCAATAGTGGCTGAAATCCGGGCCGGTGTTTGGGGAATTGTGCGCATATTATCGGGCCGGTGTTTGGGGATATGCGCGCGTATTATCGGACCGGTGTTTGGGGAATCGTGCCCGCCACTAGTGGCTGAATCCCGGGCTAGTGTTGGGGGACTTGTGCCCGCCAATAGTGGCTGAAATCCGCGCCGGTGTTTGGGGAATTGTGCGCGTATTATCGGGCCGGTGTTTGGGGATATGCGCGCGTATTATCGGACCGGTGTTTGGGGAATTGTGCCCGCCACTAGTGGCTGAGAACTTGGCTAGTGTTTGGGGACTTGTGCCCGCCACTAGTGGCTGAAATCCGGGCCGGTGTTTGGGGAATTGTGCGCGTATTATCGGGCCGGTGTTTGGGGATATGCGCGCGTATTATCGGACCGGTGTTTGGGGAATCGTGCCCGCCACTAGTGGCTGAATCCCGGGCTAGTGTTGGGGGACTTGTGCCCGCCAATAGTGGCTGAAATCCGCGCCGGTGTTTGGGGAATTGTGCGCGTATTATCGGGCCGGTGTTTGGGGATATGCGCGCGTATTATCGGACCGGTGTTTGGGGAATTGTGCCCGCCACTAGTGGCTGAGAACTTGGCTAGTGTTTGGGGACTTGTGCCCGCCACTAGTGGCTGAAATCCGGGCCGGTGTTTGGGGAATTGTGCGCGTATTATCGGGCCGGTGTTTGGGGATATGCGCGCGTATTATCGGACCGGTGTTTGGGGAATCGTGCCCGCCACTAGTGGCTGAATCCCGGGCTAGTGTTGGGGGACTTGTGCCCGCCAATAGTGGCTGAAATCCGCGCCGGTGTTTGGGGAATTGTGCGCGTATTATCGGGCCGGTGTTTGGGGATATGCGCGCGTATTATCGGACCGGTGTTTGGGGAATTGTGCCCGCCACTAGTGGCTGAGAACTGGGCTAGTGTTGGGGGACTTGTGCCCGCCACTAGTGGCTGAAATCCGGGCCGGTGTTTGGGGAATTGTGCGCGTATTATCGGGCCGGTGTTTGGGGATATGCGCGCGTATTATCGGGCCGGTGTTTGGGGATATGCGCGCGTATTATCGGACCGGTGTTTGGGGAATCGTGCCCGCCACTAGTGGCTGAATCCCGGGCTAGTGTTGGGGGACTTGTGCCCGCCAATAGTGGCTGAAATCCGCGCCGGTGTTTGGGGAATTGTGCGCGTATTATCGGGCCGGTGTTTGGGGATATGCGCGCGTATTATCGGACCGGTGTTTGGGGAATCGTGCCCGCCACTAGTGGCTGAATCCCGGGCTAGTGTTGGGGGACTTGTGCCCGCCAATAGTGGCTGAAATCCGCGCCGGTGTTTGGGGAATTGTGCGCGTATTATCGGGCCGGTGTTTGGGGATATGCGCGCGTATTATCGGACCGGTGTTTGGGGAATTGTGCCCGCCACTAGTGGCTGAATCCCGGGCTAGTGTTGGGGGACTTGTGCCCGCCACTAGTGGCTGAAATCCGCGCCGGTGTTTGGGGAATTGTGCGCGTATTATCGGGCCGGTGTTTGGGGATATGCGCGCGTATTATCGGGCCGGTGTTTGGGGATATGCGCGCGTATTATCGGACCGGTGTTTGGGGAATTGTGCCCGCCACTAGTGGCTGAGAACTTGGCTAGTGTTTGGGGACTTGTGCCCGCCACTAGTGGCTGAAATCCGGGCCGGTGTTTGGGGAATTGTGCGCGTATTATCGGGCCGGTGTTTGGGGATATGCGCGCGTATTATCGGACCGGTGTTTGGGGAATCGTGCCCGCCACTAGTGGCTGAATCCCGGGCTAGTGTTGGGGGACTTGTGCCCGCCAATAGTGGCTGAAATCCGCGCCGGTGTTTGGGGAATTGTGCGCGTATTATCGGGCCGGTGTTTGGGGATATGCGCGCGTATTATCGGACCGGTGTTTGGGGAATTGTGCCCGCCACTAGTGGCTGAGAACTGGGCTAGTGTTGGGGGACTTGTGCCCGCCACTAGTGGCTGAAATCCGGGCCGGTGTTTGGGGAATTGTGCGCGTATTATCGGGCCGGTGTTTGGGGATATGCGCGCGTATTATCGGGCCGGTGTTTGGGGATATGCGCGCGTATTATCGGACCGGTGTTTGGGGAATCGTGCCCGCCACTAGTGGCTGAATCCCGGGCTAGTGTTGGGGGACTTGTGCCCGCCAATAGTGGCTGAAATCCGCGCCGGTGTTTGGGGAATTGTGCGCGTATTATCGGGCCGGTGTTTGGGGATATGCGCGCGTATTATCGGACCGGTGTTTGGGGAATCGTGCCCGCCACTAGTGGCTGAATCCCGGGCTAGTGTTGGGGGACTTGTGCCCGCCAATAGTGGCTGAAATCCGCGCCGGTGTTTGGGGAATTGTGCGCGTATTATCGGGCCGGTGTTTGGGGATATGCGCGCGTATTATCGGACCGGTGTTTGGGGAATTGTGCCCGCCACTAGTGGCTGAATCCCGGGCTAGTGTTGGGGGACTTGTGCCCGCCACTAGTGGCTGAAATCCGCGCCGGTGTTTGGGGAATTGTGCGCGTATTATCGGGCCGGTGTTTGGGGATATGCGCGCGTATTATCGGACCGGTGTTTGGGGAATCGTGCCCGCCACTAGTGGCTGAATCCCGGGCTAGTGTTGGGGGACTTGTGCCCGCCAATAGTGGCTGAAATCCGCGCCGGTGTTTGGGGAATTGTGCGCGTATTATCGGGCCGGTGTTTGGGGATATGCGCGCGTATTATCGGACCGGTGTTTGGGGAATTGTGCCCGCCACTAGTGGCTGAGAACTGGGCTAGTGTTGGGGGACTTGTGCCCGCCACTAGTGGCTGAAATCCGGGCCGGTGTTTGGGGAATTGTGCGCGTATTATCGGGCCGGTGTTTGGGGATATGCGCGCGTATTATCGGGCCGGTGTTTGGGGATATGCGCGCGTATTATCGGACCGGTGTTTGGGGAATCGTGCCCGCCACTAGTGGCTGAATCCCGGGCTAGTGTTGGGGGACTTGTGCCCGCCAATAGTGGCTGAAATCCGCGCCGGTGTTTGGGGAATTGTGCGCGTATTATCGGGCCGGTGTTTGGGGATATGCGCGCGTATTATCGGACCGGTGTTTGGGGAATCGTGCCCGCCACTAGTGGCTGAATCCCGGGCTAGTGTTGGGGGACTTGTGCCCGCCAATAGTGGCTGAAATCCGCGCCGGTGTTTGGGGAATTGTGCGCGTATTATCGGGCCGGTGTTTGGGGATATGCGCGCGTATTATCGGACCGGTGTTTGGGGAATTGTGCCCGCCACTAGTGGCTGAGAACTTGGCTAGTGTTTGGGGACTTGTGCCCGCCACTAGTGGCTGAAATCCGGGCCGGTGTTTGGGGAATTGTGCGCGTATTATCGGGCCGGTGTTTGGGGATATGCGCGCGTATTATCGGACCGGTGTTTGGGGAATCGTGCCCGCCACTAGTGGCTGAATCCCGGGCTAGTGTTGGGGGACTTGTGCCCGCCAATAGTGGCTGAGAACTTGGCTAGTGTTGGGGGACTTGTGCCCGCCACTAGTGGCTGAAATCCGCGCCGGTGTTTGGGGAATTGTGCGCGTATTATCGGGCCGGTGTTTGGGGAATCGTGCCCGCCACTAGTGGCTGAATCCCGGGCTAGTGTTGGGGGACTTGTGCCCGCCAATAGTGGCTGAAATCCGCGCCGGTGTTTGGGGAATTGTGCGCGTATTATCGGGCCGGTGTTTGGGGATATGCGCGCGTATTATCGGACCGGTGTTTGGGGAATCGTGCCCGCCACTAGTGGCTGAATCCCGGGCTAGTGTTGGGGGACTTGTGCCCGCCAATAGTGGCTGAAATCCGCGCCGGTGTTTGGGGAATTGTGCGCGTATTATCGGGCCGGTGTTTGGGGATATGCGCGCGTATTATCGGGCCGGTGTTTGGGGATATGCGCGCGTATTATCGGACCGGTGTTTGGGGAATCGTGCCCGCCACTAGTGGCTGAATCCCGGGCTAGTGTTGGGGGACTTGTGCCCGCCAATAGTGGCTGAAATCCGCGCCGGTGTTTGGGGAATTGTGCGCGTATTATCGGGCCGGTGTTTGGGGATATGCGCGCGTATTATCGGACCGGTGTTTGGGGAATCGTGCCCGCCACTAGTGGCTGAATCCCGGGCTAGTGTTGGGGGACTTGTGCCCGCCAATAGTGGCTGAAATCCGCGCCGGTGTTTGGGGAATTGTGCGCGTATTATCGGGCCGGTGTTTGGGGATATGCGCGCGTATTATCGGACCGGTGTTTGGGGAATTGTGCCCGCCACTAGTGGCTGAGAACTGGGCTAGTGTTGGGGGACTTGTGCCCTCCAATAGTGGCTGAAATCCGGGCTAGTGTTGAGGGACTTGTGCCCGCCAATAGTGGCTGAAATCCGCGCCGGTGTTTGGGGAATTGTGCGCGTATTATCGGGCCGGTGTTTGGGGATATGCGCGCGTATTATCGGACCGGTGTTTGGGGAATCGTGCCCGCCACTAGTGGCTGAATCCCGGGCTAGTGTTGGGGGACTTGTGCCCGCCACTAGTGGCTGAAATCCGGGCCGGTGTTTGGGGAATTGTGCGCATATTATCGGGCCGGTGTTTGGGGATATGCGCGCGTATTATCGGGCCGGTGTTTGGGGATATGCGCGCGTATTATCGGACCGGTGTTTGGGGATATGCGCGCGTATTATCGGACCGGTGTTTGGGGAATCGTGCCCGCCACTAGTGGCTGAATCCCGGGCTAGTGTTGGGGGACTTGTGCCCGCCAATAGTGGCTGAAATCCGCGCCGGTGTTTGGGGAATTGTGCGCGTATTA
>NW_028283326.1:0-2500 GCF_059441175.1 Urocampus carinirostris
CGCGCGGCCCCCCGGGCCCGGCTGTAGCCACAGCCTCGTCCCGGACCAGGGCTGCACCGCCACCAGCAGCGCCCCCCCGGCGGCAGACGCACTCTGGTTGATCCTGCCAGTAGCATATGCTTGTTTTCAAGATTAAGCCATGCATGTCTAAGTACGAATGGCCAGTACAGTGAAACTGCGAACGGCTCATTAAATCAGTTATGGTTCCTTTGATCGCTCCACCGTTACTTGGATAACTGTGGCAAATCCAGAGCTAATACATGCAAACGAGCGCCGACTCGCGGGCGGGGCTCCGGCCTCGCCCCGGGGACGCGTGCATTTATCAGACACAAAAA
This sequence comes from Urocampus carinirostris, assembly GCF_059441175.1. Classification (NCBI taxonomy): domain Eukaryota; kingdom Metazoa; phylum Chordata; class Actinopteri; order Syngnathiformes; family Syngnathidae; genus Urocampus; species Urocampus carinirostris. Next base: position 336 of record NW_028283326.1, read on the forward strand.
CCCACGCGGTGTCCGGCGGGCGGGGGCTCAGCCGTCGCGCGCGTCCCCCGCGTCCGGCCTCCGCCTCTCCGGGCGGGGGCGTAAGCGGCGCGGGCGGCTCCGCGCGCGCCGGTCCTCGTTCCGCCGGCCCGGCCCCCCCTTTGTGTTGACTCAGGATAACCTCGTGCCGATCGCTCGCCCACCCGAGGCGGCGACGACTCATTCGAATGTCTGCCCTATCAACTTTCGATGGTAGACTCTGCGCCTACCATGGTGACCACGGGTAACGGGGAATCAGGGTTCGATTCCGGAGAGGGAGCATGAGAAACGGCTACCACATCCAAGGAAGGCAGCAGGCGCGCAAATTACCCACTCCCGACACGGGGAGGTAGTGACGAAAAATAACAATACGGGACTCGTTCGAGTCTCCGTAATTGGAATGAGCCGAACACAAACCCATCGGCCAGCATCCATTGGAGGGCAAGTCTGGTGCCAGCAGCCGCGGTAATTCCAGCTCCAATAGCGTATTTTAAAGTTGCTGCAGTTAAAAAGCTCCTAGTTGGACCCCGGGACGCGAGCTGACGGTCCGCCGCGAGGCGTGCATCCGTCTGTCCCAGCCCCTGCCTCTCGGCAAAAGCCCCCGTGATGCCCTTCGCTGGGTGTCACTCGCGGGGCCCGAAGCGTTTACTTTGAGGAAATTAGAGTGTTCAAAGCAGGCCACACGGCCGCCCCTGCATATCGCAGCTGGGAATAATGGAATAGGACTCCGGTTCTATTTTGTGGGTTGTCATGAACTGGGGCCATGATTAAGAGGGACGGCCGGGGGCATTCGTACTGCGCCGCTAGAGGTGAAATTCTTGGACCGGCGCAAGACGGACGAGAGCGAAAGCATTTGCCAAGAATGTTTTCATTAATCAAGAACGAAAGTCGGAGGTTCGAAGACGATCAGATACCGTCCTAGTTCCGACCATAAACGATGCCGACTCGCGATCCGGCGGCGTTATTCCCATGACCCGCCGAGCAGCACCCGGGAAACCGACCAAGTGTCTGGGTTCCGGGGGGAGTATTGTTGCAAAGCTGAAACTTAAAGGAATTGACGGAAGGGCACCACCAGGAGTGGAGCATGCGGCTTAATTTGACTCAACACGGGAAACCTCACCCGGCCCGGACACGGAAAGGATTGACAGATTGAAGGCTCTTTCTCGATACCGTGGGTGGTGGTGCATGGCCGTTCGTAGTTGGTGGAGCGATTTGTCTGGTTAATTCCGATAACGAACGAGACTCAAACATACTAAATAGTACCGCGGCCCCCCGCGCGGTCGGCGGCAGAAAACTTCTTAGAGGGACAAGTGGCTCTCAGCCACACGAGAATGAGCAATAACAGGTCTGTGATGCCCTTAGATGTCCGGGGCTGCACGCGCGCCACACTGAGCGTATAAGCGCGTCGTCTATCCCCGCGCCGGCAGGCGCGGGTAATCCTATGAACCCCGCTCGTGACAGGGCCTGGGGATTGCAATTATTTCCCACCAACGAGGAATTCCCAGTAAGCGCGGGTCATTAGCCTGCGTTGATTAAGTCCCTGCCCTTTGTACACACCGCCCGTCGCTACTACCGATCGGATGGCTTAGTGAGGTCCTCGGATAGTCCCCGCCGGGGCCGGCCCCGGCTCCGGCGGTGTGCCAGAAGACGGTCGAACTTGACTATCTAGAGGAAGTAAAAGTCGTAACAAGGTTTCTGTAGGTGAACCTGCAGAAGGATCATTAACGTACGAGCGGCAGCAGATCCGCCTCGGTACACCCCCGACGAGCCAGACGCCGAGGGCGGCGGGTCGTCGCAGGCGGAGGAAGAGGGTAGACCGGGACGGGACGGGACGGGGGGCGCGGCGCGGGTCACTCCCGGGCCGCGCGTCGGAGCGAGTTCGGCGGGCGCCACGCGGCGCGGCGCGACGCGAGAAAAGGCGGCGGGCGATGTCGCGCTACCTCCGTGCGAGCGGGGTAGCGCGCTCGTCCGACGACCCCAGTAGCGCGGCGCGGCGCGACGACAGGCGACCGCCAGCGACGGGCGAAAGGCGGCGGCCGTGCGCGGGACCCCCGTAACCGGGGAATCCCCCTATGCCGACGACCCTAGCTCGGCGCGGTTCTCGCGCTTCCGGCGCGCGCTTCCGGGGCGGCACTCGCCTCGACGAC
>NW_028283326.1:12500-20686 GCF_059441175.1 Urocampus carinirostris
GCCACTAGTGGCGGGCACAAGTCCCCAAACACTAGCCAAGTTCTCAGCCACTAGTGGCGGGCACAATTCCCCAAACACCGGTCCGATAATACGCGCGCATATCCCCAAACACCGGCCCGATAATACGCGCACAATTCCCCAAACACCGGCCCGGATTTCAGCCACTAGTGGCAGGCACAAGTCCCCAAACACTAGCCAAGTTCTCAGCCACTAGTGGCGGGCACAATTCCCCAAACACCGGTCCGATAATACGCGCGCATATCCCCAAACACCGGCCCGATAATACGCGCACAATTCCCCAAACACCGGCCCGATAATACGCGCACAATTCCCCAAACACCGGCGCGGATTTCAGCCACTATTGGCGGGCACAAGTCCCCCAACACTAGCCCGGGATTCAGCCACTAGTGGCGGGCACGATTCCCCAAACACCGGTCCGATAATACGCGCGCATATCCCCAAACACCGGCCCGATAATACGCGCACAATTCCCCAAACACCGGCGCGGATTTCAGCCACTATTGGCGGGCACAAGTCCCCAAACACTAGCCAAGTTCTCAGCCACTAGTGGCGGGCACAATTCCCCAAACACCGGTCCGATAATACGCGCGCATATCCCCAAACACCGGCCCGATAATACGCGCACAATTCCCCAAACACCGGCGCAGATTTCAGCCACTATTGGCGGGCACAAGTCCCCCAACACTAGCCCGGGATTCAGCCACTAGTGGCGGGCACAAGTCCCCCAACACTAGCCAAGTTCTCAGCCACTAGTGGCGGGCACAATTCCCCAAACACCGGTCCGATAATACGCGCGCATATCCCCAAACACCGGCCCGATAATACGCGCACAATTCCCCAAACACCGGCCCGATAATACGCGCACAATTCCCCAAACACCGGCGCGGATTTCAGCCACTATTGGCGGGCACAAGTCCCCCAACACTAGCCCGGGATTCAGCCACTAGTGGCGGGCACGATTCCCCAAACACCGGTCCGATAATACGCGCGCATATCCCCAAACACCGGCCCGATAATACGCGCACAATTCCCCAAACACCGGCGCGGATTTCAGCCACTATTGGCGGGCACAAGTCCCCCAACACTAGCCCGGGATTCAGCCACTAGTGGCGGGCACGATTCCCCAAACACCGGTCCGATAATACGCGCGCATATCCCCAAACACCGGCCCGATAATACGCGCACAATTCCCCAAACACCGGCGCGGATTTCAGCCACTATTGGAGGGCACAAGTCCCCCAACACTAGCCCGGGATTCAGCCACTAGTGGCGGGCACGATTCCCCAAACACCGGTCCGATAATACGCGCGCATATCCCCAAACACCGGCCCGATAATACGCGCACAATTCCCCAAACACCGGCCCGGATTTCAGCCACTAGTGGCGGGCACAAGTCCCCAAACACTAGCCAAGTTCTCAGCCACTAGTGGCGGGCACAATTCCCCAAACACCGGTCCGATAATACGCGCGCATATCCCCAAACACCGGCCCGATAATACGCGCACAATTCCCCAAACACCGGCGCAGATTTCAGCCACTATTGGCGGGCACAAGTCCCCCAACACTAGCCCGGGATTCAGCCACTAGTGGCGGGCACAAGTCCCCCAACACTAGCCAAGTTCTCAGCCACTAGTGGCGGGCACAATTCCCCAAACACCGGTCCGATAATACGCGCGCATATCCCCAAACACCGGCCCGATAATACGCGCACAATTCCCCAAACACCGGCCCGATAATACGCGCACAATTCCCCAAACACCGGCGCGGATTTCAGCCACTATTGGCGGGCACAAGTCCCCCAACACTAGCCCGGGATTCAGCCACTAGTGGCGGGCACGATTCCCCAAACACCGGTCCGATAATACGCGCGCATATCCCCAAACACCGGCCCGATAATACGCGCACAATTCCCCAAACACCGGCGCGGATTTCAGCCACTATTGGCGGGCACAAGTCCCCCAACACTAGCCCGGGATTCAGCCACTAGTGGCGGGCACGATTCCCCAAACACCGGTCCGATAATACGCGCGCATATCCCCAAACACCGGCCCGATAATACGCGCACAATTCCCCAAACACCGGCGCGGATTTCAGCCACTATTGGCGGGCACAAGTCCCCCAACACTAGCCCGGATTTCAGCCACTATTGGCGGGCACAAGTCCCCCAACACTAGCCCGGGATTCAGCCACTATTGGCGGGCACAAGTCCCCCAACACTAGCCCGGGATTCAGCCACTAGTGGCGGGCACGATTCCCCAAACACCGGTCCGATAATACGCGCGCATATCCCCAAACACCGGCCCGATAATACGCGCACAATTCCCCAAACACCGGCGCGGATTTCAGCCACTATTGGCGGGCACAAGTCCCCCAACACTAGCCCGGGATTCAGCCACTAGTGGCGGGCACGATTCCCCAAACACCGGTCCGATAATACGCGCGCATATCCCCAAACACCGGCCCGATAATACGCGCACAATTCCCCAAACACCGGCGCGGATTTCAGCCACTATTGGCGGGCACAAGTCCCCCAACACTAGCCCGGGATTCAGCCACTAGTGGCGGGCACGATTCCCCAAACACCGGTCCGATAATACGCGCGCATATCCCCAAACACCGGCCCGATAATACGCGCACAATTCCCCAAACACCGGCGCGGATTTCAGCCACTATTGGCGGGCACAAGTCCCCCAACACTAGCCCGGGATTCAGCCACTAGTGGCGGGCACGATTCCCCAAACACCGGTCCGATAATACGCGCGCATATCCCCAAACACCGGCCCGATAATACGCGCACAATTCCCCAAACACCGGCCCGGATTTCAGCCACTAGTGGCGGGCACAAGTCCCCAAACACTAGCCAAGTTCTCAGCCACTAGTGGCGGGCACAATTCCCCAAACACCGGTCCGATAATACGCGCGCATATCCCCAAACACCGGCCCGATAAAACGCGCACAATTCCCCAAACACCGGCGCGGATTTCAGCCACTATTGGCGGGCACAAGTCCCCCAACACTAGCCCGGGATTCAGCCACTAGTGGCGGGCACGATTCCCCAAACACCGGTCCGATAATACGCGCGCATATCCCCAAACACCGGCCCGATAAAACGCGCACAATTCCCCAAACACCGGCCCGGATTTCAGCCACTAGTGGCGGGCACAAGTCCCCAAACACTAGCCAAGTTCTCAGCCACTAGTGGCGGGCACAATTCCCCAAACACCGGTCCGATAATACGCGCGCATATCCCCAAACACCGGCCCGATAATACGCGCACAATTCCCCAAACACCGGCGCGGATTTCAGCCACTAGTGGCGGGCACAAGTCCCCAAACACTAGCCAAGTTCTCAGCCACTAGTGGCGGGCACAATTCCCCAAACACCGGTCCGATAATACGCGCGCATATCCCCAAACACCGGCCCGATAATACGCGCGCAATTCCCCAAACACCGGCCCGGATTTCAGCCACTAGTGGCGGGCACAAGTCCCCAAACACTAGCCAAGTTCTCAGCCACTAGTGGCGGGCACAATTCCCCAAACACCGGTCCGATAATACGCGCGCATATCCCCAAACACCGGCCCGATAATACGCGCACAATTCCCCAAACACCGGCGCAGATTTCAGCCACTATTGGCGGGCACAAGTCCCCCAACACTAGCCCGGGATTCAGCCACTAGTGGCGGGCACAATTCCCCAAACACCGGTCCGATAATACGCGCGCATATCCCCAAACACCGGCCCGATAATACGCGCACAATTCCCCAAACACCGGCGCGGATTTCAGCCACTATTGGCGGTCACAAGTCCCCCAACACTAGCCCGGATTTCAGCCACTATTGGCGGGCACAAGTCCCCCAACACTAGCCCGGGATTCAGCCACTATTGGCGGGCACAAGTCCCCCAACACTAGCCCGGGATTCAGCCACTAGTGGCGGGCACGATTCCCCAAACACCGGCCCGGCGCTGAGTATATGGCCTCCGAAAGGCCCATACATTCAGACGGGTCCATGTATTTTCAACGACAGCAGCAGTACCGCCAAAATCCATGCAGCGGCGCTGGATTTATGGCCTCCGAAAGGCCCATTCATTCAGACGGGTCCATGTATTTTCAGCGACAGCCGCAGTACCGCCAAAATCCATGCAGAGGCGCTGAGTTTATGGCCTCCGAAAGGCCCATTCATTCAGACGGGTCCATGTATTTTCAGCGACAGCAGCAGTACCGCCAAAATCCATGCAGCGGCGCTGTATTTATGGCCTCCGAAAGGCCCATTCATTACCAACGGGGCTGCAGTAGCATCCCGCGGCCACGCAGGGGCAGATATTGTGAGGGAATTACATGGTAGTGGACGGAGCGCCCATGCATTTCCAATGGGAGTGCAGTACCTCAAAAATCCGCTCCAAGCCACCGAACTTGAGGGCCCGACGTTCCCTCAACACTAGCCCAGTGCAATCGACATTTCGTTCTGTGTACATTGTTACACAGAATGACAATACAAGGGAATTATTATTATTATTATTATTATTATGTATTCAGCCACTAGTGGCGGGCACAATTCCCCAAACACTGGCCCGGCGCTGAGTTTATGGCCTCCGAAAGGCCCATACATTCAGACGGGTCCATGTATTTTCAGTTTTCCCTAGTAGGTGTGATTGTTTGTTTAATTAGGTAGTTTGTGTTGGTGACGGTGTTCCTAACTGTGGTGGCTTGTTTGTAGAATGTGGGGCCCTGCGTTTGTGTTATGTTGATTTCTGGTAATTTACTTTTTACTAAGTAGTCTTTCAGGTTTTTGTTTCTTTTAAAGGCTGAGATGATTTTGTAATCTTGGATTATGCTTGTGTTCTGTAGTGTCTGATTTATATTTTGTCCATTCATTCAGACGGGTCCATGTATTTTCAGCGACAGCCGCAGTACCGCCAAAATCCATGCAGCGGCGCTGGATTTATGGCCTCCGAAAGGCCCATTCATTCAGACGGGTCCATGTATTTTCAGCGACAGCCGCAGTACCGCCAAAATCCATGCAGAGGCGCTGAGTTTATGGCCTCCGAAAGGCCCATTCATTCAGACGGGTCCATGTATTTTCAGCGACAGCAGCAGTACCGCCAAAATCCATGCAGCGGCGCTGTATTTATGGCCTCCGAAAGGCCCATTCATTACCAACGGGGCTGCAGTAGCATCCCGCGGCCACGCAGGGGCAGATATTGTGAGGGAATTACATGGTAGTGGACGGAGCGCCCATGCATTTCCAATGGGAGTGCAGTACCTCAAAAATCCGCTCCAAGCCACCGAACTTGAGGGCCCGACGTTCCCTCAACACTAGCCCAGTGCAATCGACATTTCGTTCTGTGTACATTGTTACACAGAATGACAATACAAGGGAATTATTATTATTATTATTATAATTATTATGTATTCAGCCACTAGTGGCGGGCACAATACCCCAAACACTGGCCCGGCGCTGGCTGAGTTTATGGCCTCCGAAAGGCCCATACATTCAGACGGGTCCATGTATTTTCAGTTTTCCGTAGCAGGTGTGATTGTTTGTTTAATTAGGTAGTTTGTGTTGGTGACGGTGTTCCTAACTGTGGTGGCTTGTTTGTAGAATGTGGGGCCCTGCGTTTGTGTTATGTTGATTTCTGGTAATTTACTTTTTACTAAGTAGTCTTTCAGGTTTTTGTTTCTTTTAAAGGCTGAGATGATTTTGTAATCTTGGATTATGCTTGTGTTCTGTAGTGTCTGATTTATATTTTGTCCATTCATTCAGACGGGTCCATGTATTTTCAGCGACAGCCGCAGTACCGCCAAAATCCATGCAGCGGCGCTGAGTTTATGGCCTCCGAAAGGCCCATTCATTCAGACGGGTCCATGTATTTTCAGCGACAGCCGCAGTACCGCCAAAATCCATGCAGCGGCGCTGGGTTTATGGAATCCGAAAGGCCCATTCATTCAGACGGGTCCATGTATTTTCAACGACAGCCGCAGTACCGCCAAAATCCATACAGCGGCGCTGTATTTATGGCCTCCGAAAGGCCCATTCATTCCCAACGGGGCAGCAGTAGCATCGCGCGGCCACGCGGGGGCAGATATTGTGAGGGAATTACATTGTAGTGGACGGAGCGCCCATGTATTGCTATGGCCAATGCATTTCCAATGGGAGTGCAGTACCTCAAAAATCCGCTAGAGGGCCCCGAACTTGAGGGCCCGGCGTTCCCTCAAGTGCCGATTTTATACCCCCTTCTCCAGCCGACAGCCAGAATTATATTAGGGACTCGCAATTTTGAGAGGTGAGCACCAGGGCTAATCAGCGGCCACCCGTGACCATTGAGTCCGACAGAGCAGAGGCTAGGGGCGGCCTCGCATCTCGCAATTACCGAGGGAAGATGCCGGTTCTCGAAAAATTTCTAAGTTTTTCAAATTTTAAAGTATTGAAGTATTTAGGGCGCTTCCCGCGGCCCTGGCTTTTGCATGTACCCCTCTAAGCTCCGGTTCTCGAAAAATGTCTAAGTTTTTCAAACTTTAAAGTATTGAAGCCGGACTTCCGCGGAGGCTGACAGGGGGCCTCCATCGAAGCACCCTTCACCCCCGGGTGAGCCGGCGTCGGCCCACGGGCCTGCCGGTTCCCCAACTGAGCGATTGGCACACGAGACCCGCCTCGGAGGGCCCACGTCGGCCGGCGCAAGCCGGTGTTCGGGCGTGCGGCTCCTCCGGCTTTGCGGGTCAAGCTCCAGCGCCGAGGATACTAGGCAAACGTTGGGCCCCCCCGAGCCGAGTGGATACCCGCCTCAGAAAGAGCTGGGGCGGTACGTACGGACGGCCTCACTAAGAGGGAACGGAAGCTACTAAAGCACACGTATAACTGTCCGATGTGCGAACGAAAGTGAGGCCGGACGAATCCGATACGAGTTACGAGTGAGGCGGGATCCACGGCTGGCACTCGCGGGGCCCTCTTGCGAAACCATGCCTCGGCGTGAACCTTTTGGCGGCAGAACCAAGACGAACCGAGGTCGAGCTTCCGTCTCGAGCCACACCCAGACGTCCGACCGTCGCGGAGCCCGACGCCACGCGTGCTAGGGCTCCGCGCGAAACATCGTTTCACGACACCCGCTCGTCAGCCCGTCCGAACGTATACGAGTGTCGCGCGGCCCCCCGGGCCCGGCTGTAGCCACAGCCTCGTCCCGGACCAGGGCTGCACCGCCACCAGCAGCGCCCCCCCGGCGGCAGACGCACTCTGGTTGATCCTGCCAGTAGCATATGCTTGTTTTCAAGATTAAGCCATGCATGTCTAAGTACGAATGGCCAGTACAGTGAAACTGCGAACGGCTCATTAAATCAGTTATGGTTCCTTTGATCGCTCCACCGTTACTTGGATAACTGTGGCAAATCCAGAGCTAATACATGCAAACGAGCGCCGACTCGCGGGCGGGGCTCCGGCCTCGCCCCGGGGACGCGTGCATTTATCAGACACAAAAACCCACGCGGTGTCCGGCGGGCGGGGGCTCAGCCGTCGCGCGCGTCCCCCGCGTCCGGCCTCCGCCTCTCCGGGCGGGGGCGTAAGCGGCGCGGGCGGCTCCGCGCGCGCCGGTCCTCGTTCCGCCGGCCCGGCCCCCCCTTTGTGTTGACTCAGGATAACCTCGTGCCGATCGCTCGCCCACCCGAGGCGGCGACGACTCATTCGAATGTCTGCCCTATCAACTTTCGATGGTAGACTCTGCGCCTACCATGGTGACCACGGGTAACGGGGAATCAGGGTTCGATTCCGGAGAGGGAGCATGAGAAACGGCTACCACATCCAAGGAAGGCAGCAGGCGCGCAAATTACCCACTCCCGACACGGGGAGGTAGTGACGAAAAATAACAATACGGGACTCGTTCGAGTCTCCGTAATTGGAATGAGCCGAACACAAACCCATCGGCCAGCATCCATTGGAGGGCAAGTCTGGTGCCAGCAGCCGCGGTAATTCCAGCTCCAATAGCGTATTTTAAAGTTGCTGCAGTTAAAAAGCTCCTAGTTGGACCCCGGGACGCGAGCTGACGGTCCGCCGCGAGGCGTGCATCCGTCTGTCCCAGCCCCTGCCTCTCGGCAAAAGCCCCCGTGATGCCCTTCGCTGGGTGTCACTCGCGGGGCCCGAAGCGTTTACTTTGAGGAAATTAGAGTGTTCAAAGCAG